>NW_027205603.1:1110000-1230000 GCF_024711535.1 Dipodomys merriami | reverse complement strand
TAACTACCCTATGTTAATGACCTGAATTATATGGATGTTTTCATTATTTTTAAACGTATATTCCTAAATAAATCTAACAGTTACATTGACACTGCTTATACAAAGGAAGTTGTACTTCATAAATGGAAAAGCAAGCTATAATCTATATCGTAAGTGGACATGTCTCTCTGAAGACACTGCTGACCTGTGACATCGTCACATCTTCTGGTTGTAGAATGGAGATGCATGCAGAAGAAACGTCAACAATGGACCAGGGAAGAGTATGTTTACATAGTTATCTTTATTTAATCAAAGAAAATTTCTCTTTTTTCTCCCTACTCACTTCTTTTTTCATTTTCTTTTTATTTTTTTGCAAAGGACTTCAGTTCTCCCTGTCAATTTATGAGTACAATGTCATCCCTTCCATCATTCTCCGTCCGTCTCCCCTAACTCCACCAGCCTCTCGAGTTACCTGGATCAAAGAAACTTTGTTATTACAAAAAAGGAAATGGGAAAATAACTTGTCAGGAATATTATCCTAATGCTGAAATGTAACCGATTTCCCAGCAAAATTATCTCTCCATGTCACTCAGTAAGATGACTGTAAGTCACTTGTTTAGAAGTATTTTCAATGAGCATTAACAATTTCATTCCTTAGAGCACAGAAAAACTAAAGTTCGTTTAGACTGAAGGAAGTCAAGGGAAGCAAACTTTTCTTGACTAAGCTTGCCTTCATTTGACTTGTTATTTTTTTCTTTTCTTTTGTTTAGCCTGGTGACACAAACCTGTAATCCCAGCCACTCCAGAAATGGAGGGATGAAAATCAAGATCCAAGACCAGCCCAAGAAAAATTGCAAGAAATTCTGTCGGAAAAAAATAAACTAAAGAGATCTAAATGCCTGGGGCTCACATTTATAATCCCAGCTACTCAGAAGGCTGAGATCTGAGGGATTCTGTACACAGCCACTGCAGGCAGAAAAATCAGTGGTACTCTTAGCTCCAATTAACCACCAAAAAGCCAGAAGTGGATCGGCATTCAAGTTAGTAAAGCAAAAAAACCCACAGGGACAGGGACGAGGCCTTGAGTTCAAGTCCCTAGCCCAGCACACAATAAACAAACAAACAAATACACAAACTAAGCAACATGAGCTTTGGAGTAGCTTAGTGGCAGAGTGCTTGCCTCTCCAGTGTGTGGCCTTGAATTAAAATCCCAGTACTGCCAGGCGCCAGTGGCTCACGCCTGTAATCCTAGCTACTGAAGAGGCTGAGAACTAAGGATCACGGTTCAAAGCCAGCCCGGGCAGAAAAGTCCGTGAGACTCTTATCTCCAATTAACCATTAGAAAGCTGGAAGTGGTGCTGTGGCTCAAACAGTAGAGTATTCGCCTTGAGCTGAAGAGCACAGGGATAGTACCCAAGCCCAGAGTTCAAGCCCCATGACTGACAAAAACAAGCAAACCCATAAATAAATAAATAAATAAAATCCCAGTACTGACAAAAACGACTGCATGAACAATGAGTTAGTTTAAAATGAAAGAGCTTAGAAAATAAGACCTCTTGACTAACCTGAACTGTATTAAGCTTAAGAACAAATTTTTTTTTTAAAAAGATACTTTTCAACAGAAAGTTCTAGCACCATCTCAACCACATATGCTACAAAATGAATTTATCTGAGCAGCTTATATTCCTAATCACAGCGTACATCTATCTGTTATTATACCCGGAAGTACAGGTGACCCTTAGGGAGGTATTTGAAGAACTAGAGCAGCAACCAATCCAGCCTTGAGATGCCTCAGGGGTTGAAGAAAGGGAAGGTTGTGGGTCGAGGCTCAGAGAAGGAGAGGACTGAGGATGGGACTCATGCAGGACGTGCGTGTGCGAATTCACAGAACTCTGTATAGTTTGGTACCAATGAAGTGAAGGGGGAGGGGGGAGGACTTAGAATGGCTAGAAGTGAAGAAATGGAGGTCCATGCTGCGAGGTAGGAAGTTTCTGGTCTAATGGGTGATACACAAATCCACAGACATGTGCCTGCAAGGTCAACACAGAGACTGAGAGACTTGACCCCAGCATCTGACCCTCAGAAGTGTCCCTCTCTGCTCTCCTCAAACCAGTGACCCTGGGTTTACCGTCTCTACTTCTAAACTCAATTCTCTTCCTTTACAGTGGATTTCTAAAAGAAACTAAACCATCCTATTCTAGTCTTTTTATTCAGAGTCACTTTTCCCTCTCAGATCTGGAGAACAAGTGACAAGTAGAATATTTGATGTTTCTTCTAAGACACATATAATAAGAGATCTCAGCTATCAACACCCACTGCGACCTGGCACACCTCTTCCTGGTTCTCAACAGTATGGGCAGACTGACACTAGCACCGCAGTCCAAAATGAATGACAGTCATAGCCCGGGTTTCCTTTGAATCTTATTTCTCCCCTTCTTCAAGCCAAGTGAAAATTTGCCCAAGAACACTACATTTGCTTTCTCATTGACCTTGTCCCCAAAGGTTTTGTTTGTGTCTCGATATTCAGGCTGCAGCAAACACAAAGGTGTGGGGTGTGTGTGTGTGTGTGTGTGTGTGTGTGTGTGTGTGTGTGTGTGTGTGTGTGTGTGTGTGTGTGTGTGTGTGTGTGTGTGCAAAGTCTATTTTGCATTGCAAGGAATTTATGTGTTTTTTGTTATATTTGATTGTACAAAGGGATTTCCATCCAATATATCAATTGATGAGTTCAATACACCTTCATCAGTGTCACTGCTTCCGTTATTTTTCCTTCATCTATATGCATTCGTTGTTTAGAACTTGCAGTACTGATCGTATTCATTTCTACTATTTATTCCAGACTATAAGTACTATTATTCCTCTGCGATAAATGTACTTCAAGGTAATGAGGTTGCAAACTATATAATTACAGCAGGCTCTTTTCACCATACACATTTTTCTCTTGAGACACAGATATTTTGCCAATCTTTTTAAAGAAGAAATGGAAGGGGTGGAGTCTTGTAATATAAAACTATCTTGGATTTGCCCACTAGTACCATACAATACAATCAAGTATGACATCTTGTTATACTTGGGGGAAAAATATTATTTGATTGCTGGGTATGGCTCTAACCTAAGGCATTTCTCGTTTATAGGAACAAGGCAGGCAAACCCTCTTAGCAATTATGCCATCTTAGGAAGCATGGGTTATTTCAGTATTAATTTAATAAGCGATCCACAGTAATTACCTCTTAAGTTTTGTCTTCCTTATCTAGACTTGGGCCAGGGAGTACATTAAATTTGTTACAAAAGCAGTCTGCTCAGTGCAGAACTAAAGACAAGAGAGAGAAAGCAGCCAGTGCTTTTCTGGATAGCGTTATCATGAAATGGATCAGCTCAGGAGTCGGGCATAAGGAACATCCTCTAGCAGGATGGCTGCTATAATGAGCAACGCTGTACATTTATTTAGCACTGCACACTTATCAAAGGGTTTTCACATCCACTATTTCATTCGATTAATGCATTGAAAGGCCAGATGGAATCCAAATAACCCTCTGGCTATGTACATCGCAGCTTTTATGCTCTGCATGTGAACGACAGTGATTTCAGGAATCTTTTCTGCCTTAACAAAGCAAAGGAACTAGCAAGTGCGAAACACAAAAGCAACCTCCTGCCAGTTTCTCTGTAAAGACCTCATTTACTATTTCCTTCAGTTGCCATAAAAAAAAATACTGCAAATAGGACACTTGATCCATTTATTCTATGGCATAAAAGAAGAGAATGTCATCAGGCCAAATGTGGTGGTGCAAACTGTAATCTCAGCTACTTGAGAGGCAGAGATTGGGAGGATCTTAGTTCAAGGCTACTCCAGTTCAAAATAAAAGGCGGGGGGGGGGGGGATTGTGGCCCTCATCCGAACAAAGAATCTGGACATGGTAGCTTCTATCTGTTATCCCAGCTATGTGAAAAGCATAGGTAGGAAGGCTGCAGTCATAGCTGACATAAAGGAGGAGGAGGAGGAGGAGGAGGAGGAGGAGGAGGAGGAGGAGGAAGAGGAGGAGGAAGAGGAGGAGGAAGAGGAGGGAGAGGAGGAGGAGGAGGGGGAGGAGGAGGAGGAGAGGAGGAGAGGTGACTTTCTATCAGAACAATAAGTAAAGTAATGATGATCTGGGGATATGGCTCAAGTGGTAAAACATGTTCCTAGCAAGCATGAAGCCCTGAATTCAAACCCTAGCATTAATCTTCTCACCCCCTCAAAAAGGAAAAGAAAGAAATTTTTTCCAGGCCTGGAGTCTCACACACTTGAAATCCTAGTACTTGTTTCTGGAGTGTTACAGTACTGGATCTCAGTGATCTCATCCTGGGAGACAGGAGTATTATAAGTTACACAGTGAGACCCTATTTAAAAACAACAACAAATTCCAAACCATCCAGGCACCAGTAGCTCTCACCTGTAATCCTAGCTACTCAGGAAGCTGAGATCTGAAGACTGCAGTTTGAAGTCAGCCCAGGGAAGTCCATGAGATTCTTATCTCTAAAAACTACTCAGAAAAAGCCAGTAGTGATGATGAGGCTCAGGGTGGTAGTGCTCTAGCCTTGAGCAAAAAAATCTCAGGGACAGTGTCCAGGCTCCACGTTAAGCCCCGGGACCAGAAATCAATCAATCAATCAATAAAAATAAATATTATTGGAAAATAAATGCATGATTGTTCTCTTCAAGAGACATGATTAAATGACTTTAAAAATACCGAGAATCATTCTCTTCATACTTACAAGTCCTCCAAGAAATTTAGTATTTACCAGTGGAAATGTTGGTGATCCTGTTGTTCACATAGTCAACATAAATACATCACAGAGACTGTTCCAACAAGCAAGAAACTAAATGACTACACTGTCGGGACCGAGCTCTGTTTCCTACACACGCATCTAAACATGTCTTTGAAATGCTAGAGGAAGAAGGCTCCTCAATGGTAGAATTTTTTTTCCCAGAAAGGACTTGTTTGCATTTCCTCCAGGAGAAAACGTGCTGTAGAAAATCAAAAAAATGCCATAGAGAATATGCAGGTCATTTATTGGTGCTAAGAAGAGAGCATTCGGATGCTGCATTCTGACAGAGAACAGTTCTTCACCAATGATGGGAAGACTAGATTGCAAAACCTGGCTCCTGATGTTGGGCTGAGCCTACAGGTCCAAGGCAATGGGACTTCATCAATCAGACCCATGCACAGGCATGAAGACACAGATGTGCAGCACGGTTGAGATCGCCTTTGAAAGCAAAGAAAATAAAAGGAGCACCAAGCCTCTGGGCACCTGGGCAGTGTCCAGGTGTACTGCACCCCGTCCCCAGATGTGGACCCCTGGCTGGCTGCCTTCCACGGGCTCTGCTTTAATCGCCAGCTCTTCTTTTACCTGTGTCTGTTGGTAGACTAGAGTAACTCCAGATTGGGCAAATAATTCCCACCCAGTTAGGGGAAATGAAAAAAAGTTTTTGGCCATGGAAATCCCCTCCAATTTAAACCAATATTTTCTTCATGCTTGGAAAATACCACTTTGTGACTGTTAACCATTGCTTCAGCATTTCCTGTTTTAATGAGGAATCCAAATGTATTTACAAACCAGGAGGGTCTTGGATCAATTCCATATCCATAAACCGGAAAGTTACCAGCAACTAACCATGCTCTCCATGCCAGACTTTAGGCAAAAATTCAAATGTATGTGTGTATGGAGAGAGAGAGAACGAGAGATAAATTATGTAGAACCAGCACAAAAGTCAAGCAAAGAAGACTTAATTTTTCTACAATAGCCAGCTGCATTTATATGTAATCTGAGCGAGATAGATGCATAATTTACAGGACAATAATTGGGTGGTCATAGCAAAAAAGAAAGAAAATAAAGTTGTTTTTTTTTTGCTTATATATCTAGCTTTGCTTCCTTTGTCTCTTTCTCTTTGACTTTGCAACTGGAAGAGATGTTGAGACGGGGTTAAATTAGTAAACTCCAAGAGTCTTTTAGCTCTGAGATTCTATCTCTTGCTAATAGCAACAAGCATAGAATTAGAGAATTTAAAAACAGAAGGAAATTGCATTTCATTCTCACTCATTAGGCCCCTCATCTAGAAGGAAGAATTTTCAAACCAAAGTTACAAACTCACCAAGTCAATCACAAACATGATGATGCTTAGAACCTCTGGAAACAAAGGCAATTCTTTTACCTTCTGGGACATACCGACAACTTTCACAGCTCACTAACCAAACCCCATCAGCATCATTTCAGACCATAAAGTATCTTTATTCAATATACTACCTGATATTTACTTTGAGCAAGTTGCTAATAAATTAACTAATTGCCTAATTGCTAACCTGCAATTGCTAACCTGCGCTAGGGACCATGCTAGCTTTTTTTAAAGGGAAGCACGGAGCCACAAATGAAGTTATTAAAATTGGTACCAGGAAATAGAAACCATTGAACTATCAATAATAATTTTTTTAAGACCTAGGGTGGCTCATGCCTATAATCCTAGCTACTCAGGAGGCTGAGAATTGAAGATCATGGTTCAAAGCCAGCCTGGGTAAGAAAATCCATGACATTCTTCTCTCCAATTAGCTACCAGAAAACCAGAAGTGGCACTGTGATTCACAGTTGTAGACCTCTACCCTTGAGCAAAAGAGCTCTGGGACACTGAAGCCCATGAACTCTGCAGGCCCTGAATTCAAGACCATGACCTACAAAAAAAAAAAAAAAAAAAAAAAAGATGTATCAAATTAAAGGCAGGATCTTTGTTTACACATCATGGTGAAAAGATGGCTGGATGAAAAACTCCAATGATGTGGAGGAAAGGGATGGTAAAACAAAGGAGGGAGCAACAATGCTCAATAGGAAATGGACTCATTACCTTGCTCATGTAACTGTAACCCCTTTATAGTATCTTTACAATAAAAATATTTTTTAAAAAAAGAAAAACTCTGATGAGTTTGTGGTCTTCTTAAGTCAGCTGAGAATTTGGCCCTCAAATGATGAGAATTTGCAAAAACCGTTTAAGAAAATGTTAGTGTAATATCCTTTATATATTCTCTTCTCATTCATCATGACTTCTGCCTTATGATAACTCTTGATATCACCAGCAATATATCAAGTATATTTTCTCAAATAGATGTGCAAATAATTGTATTTAATTTTCCAATAAGGCTACTGAAGGTTGTTATGAAGTATCTCGAGTGTTTTACCTATTTTATGTTACTTTCACCCATAATATATCCATGTTCCTCGTTTTTCTTTTCTCCTTCAGAGTTTGGCATCAGTATGTCTTTTCTTTCTCCTCACTTTCAGAATTTAGAGTTAAGAAAAATTAATCCATGGTACAAGTTTGGCAAGACACAGGAAGCCCACGGTAGCCTGGTGAGATGAATTACCCACCTCTAATCTCAATGCACAAGATAAGGAAAAGAAGTCAATGCTCACTTATCCATAATGGCTTTTCTACCAATCACTTAAAAAAATGAGTTTATAAAATTCTCCTCTTGTCTGTCAGCATGCCTATTTTCCCTTTTGTCAGCATATGTTCATTCAGAAATGCAAACTCATTTTGACACATATCTAATTAGAAAAGTAAATCATCTATTAATATTAGCATAATGCACTTGAAATTCCAACCAGAAAGTTTTTCTTTTGTAATTACCAACAAATCCAGTCCATACGCAGGCATGGCTATGAACAAGGTGTTTTTTTAAGTGTGAGAATACTCAGAATAAACCCATTGAATGCATCCCAAATTATGGAAATTTGGGAAAATGTGATTTTTCCAGTATAGACTTACTGTGGGGTTCTACATGTGCTCTGACAGAGAAGGCAGTAAATTAATGCACAGATTTGAGTCACAGAAATGAGTCTCAGGAAGTGATGAGAAGTAAATTACTTATGTGATTCTTTTCTCTTTGACTTTGTAACTAGTCTTCAGGTCTTCAAACTATTCCGGACGTTAGGAACTTGAGTATTCATGATTCCAAGACCAAGTCTTGAAGTATGTACTACTCAATCTCCTGATTGCATAGCCTGTTCTACCCTTAATGTTAGCAACGTTAATTAATTCATATTAATAAAAAATGCCTTGGCACACCTAGATGAAAACGCTTCTATTGATGTAATCAACCACTTTTCTTCAGATAATTGCCACTTGGGCTGAGAAATTGAAAGCTTGCCAGCCTAAAATGCTTTTAAAGACTTCAATCAACATTCTCTCCCAAAATGAAGAAATAAAAAGCCAGGGGGCAGATCATGGACCTCACACTCCATTCCTAACATTACCCAGCAACAGATATTTATATTACCACCATTTGTCCTCCAGATTTGACCTGAGCCCAGCCTCTGAAGGCAAAGGACAGGAGCTGTATAGCCCATGGACACTAGAAACAAACTGGCCTATTAAATTACTTATATTTGTAACCAAGCTTAAAATAACACA
Organism: Dipodomys merriami; assembly: GCF_024711535.1. Taxonomy (NCBI): domain Eukaryota; kingdom Metazoa; phylum Chordata; class Mammalia; order Rodentia; family Heteromyidae; genus Dipodomys; species Dipodomys merriami. The sequence continues at coordinate 1,221,587 of NW_027205603.1, read as the reverse complement.
GACCAGCCAGACTTCAGCCCTCATAGCTGAAGCATATTTTCAAGTAGGATAGAAGGATTGTCGTACATTTCCAAAGACCTAGATAAAAGGATGATTCCTTCCTTTGGTTTCCTATCAAATCTTGTCGTAAAGCACATGTGCACTTCTCAGAATAAGATAAAATAAAACAAAAAAAGGATTTGCTTTTAAGAAGCAGTAAAGTTTCTTGTAACTACAAAAGAATTTGAGTTATTTTTAGAAAGCAAAAAGAGAGCATGTCTTTACTAGGGAAGTTTGGAGTGATTTAGATTATTATTATTATCACTTTGTTGTTGTTAGTTATGGTCCTTGAACTCAGGGCCTGGGCACTGTCCCTGAGCTCTTTTTCTCAAGGCTAGTGCTCTACCACTTTGAGCCACAGCAGCACTTGTGGTTTTTGAGTGGTTAATTGGAGACTAGATTCTGCCTGGGCTGGCTTTGAACTGGAATCCTCAGATTTCAGTGTCTTGAGTAACTAAAATTACAGGCATGAGCCACTGGTGCCCTGTGATTTGGGTTATTTTTGACAAGATAGTTAACCGATATTTCGGTTTCCTGGAATGAGTTTTAATAAACAGTATTTTAAATGTTCAGGAGAGTTATGTCTTTGGGTCCCTCCCTTGCTGGGATCTTCCTATCCTATGGTCAAATTGTGTGTGTGTGTGTGTGTGTGTGTGTGTGTGTGTGTGTGTGTGTGTGTGTGTGTGTGTGTAAATGTCTTGAGTCCTGTGATTTGCATTTTAAGATACAACAGGTAAAGTGAAGTAAGCCAGGCCCAAAGAAACATAGGTCCTATGGTTTCCCTTATTTGCAATAACTAATATATATCTGAGACAAGCAGAAAAGGTCAGATAAGATGATGTTAGGCAAAATGAACCCCAAGATAAGGACTCAAATGGTTTTTTCTTCCTTGCTATTGTCTCTAGCATATTTATAAGGTACCACATGATTTTTTTGTTGTTTTGTATGTCCCTCCCCCACAGTATAACCCCTGTTTTCACTGTATTTGATGTTGGTATAATCTGGGGAGCGGAAGGAAAAAAACAAATTGTTTAAATAGGGATACAGGTGGACCCATTGCAACAACGAGATGTACAAGACGCTAAATGAATAGGCGCAAGGGGAGAGGGGGAGGAAGTAGTTGAGGAAGTGGGAAGGAAGGGATGGTAGGGGAAAAACAAAGGAGGAAGCAACAATGCTTGAAAAGAAATGTACTCATTACCTTGCTCATGTGATCGTAACCCCTCTGTACAGTGTTTCCACAATAAAAAAAAAACTCATTTAAAAAAAAAGATACAACAGGTATGGGGAAGAAAATAAATGTGACGTGAGCTTTAGGCTTTCTCAGTAAGACACAGCTATGCTTTGCATAAGTGATATTCCCACAGACTTGTATTTTAAGTCATAGCTGGTAGAGTGTGTTTTGACCATGCTTGAGAGTACTGTTTAAAGGGGGGATTCTGGAAGCTGTAGGAAGTGGGACTTAGGTAGAGGCAGGGTGGGGGTGGGGGTGGGGTGATAACTTGCCCGGGGGGGCCCCTTCTTGTCCCTCAGCTTCCTACAGAGCTATAATGTAAACCTCCACCACTAGGCCACTACCAGGACATTCTACTCAAACTCATAGAACCAGGTAAACACAAACTGAATCCTCTGACACTTCTGAGTTAAGAGAAATCTTTGAAGTTGTTTCTGTCAGCTGTTTGGCCACAGCAAGGATAAAAGTAAGAGAGCAGCTTTAGTTTCTGTCTACGATAGTTTGCCTTCATTCATTGTCCAGTGGAAATGGATCATTTGCCTAAGCAACTTAGAAAATACACATAACTGCCCCAATGTGGCTACTTCATTAAGAACATAACTTTAATCTGTTTATGTTTTAAACCATTACCTTGATCTAGTGAGTGTTTGTTATTATGAGGGGAATCAGAGCAGAACATCACACTGGACAGTTCATAAGATATTGAGGATCACTGGTGGAATGACGATGAACACACTGAATGTCTACATTCTTGTGCTCAAGAACTCAGTGCCCCCAGGAAAGATCCAGAAAAGATGAACCTTAAAAACAGGTCTCCCTTCTTGAAAACTCACACACACACACACACACACACACACACACACACACACACATATGAAGAACATTAAGGTTAAGAATTATATTAGTAGATGATATATAAGAAAATATTCTACCCCTATCAATAATGACCATTCATTTTAACTATCTTGTAATAATTGAATACTTAATAGAATTAAGCATTTCGAGTTGTGATTAGGTTATTAGGTTATTTAGTTCATAGTCTGGAAATTACTATTGGGTTTTAAAATGTCCTCCCCAAAACTATTTGACAACAACATTTAAGAAAGGTATTTGGTTTAGAAAGAAGGTTTTCCTTACAAAAAGCCTATAAGGGAAACTTTTCTTATTTTTACAACTGTAGTATTTAAGTAATTTACTCATGTTTCACACAGGTAATAAGAAAGTCTTACCAGGTTATATCTGTTTCTCTATATTAAAAAAAAAAAACAGGTGAGCTCTTTTCTGTATGACATTATACAGTGAATATATACAAACCTAAGGGGACTAAAATGACAGCAAGTAGTATAGTTATGCAACCACCATCGTATATAACCAAAACATCATTCCAGAGTTCATAATGTTCTTTCTATAGGTACACAGGCATGAGAGCTTAATGTACAAATTAGGCATACTTGGAGAGTAACCAGCATACTCAGTAATAAAACAACTACAACAACATACTATAATAAAAGTGAGGAGAATATGGAGTCTGATTTTCTGTCTTTCTCAAAATACCTTGTTGCATTTTCAGTTTTTCTTTAAAAAGTGGCCTGCCGTGTTACGGCTTCTCCTTAGCTTAGTCCTGCTGCCAATATCATTACCCTTATGTTTTGGAGCCACAAACAGGATGCGTGAACTCAAGCTTGGTGATATCACATCACTACTCTGATGTCCCAAATGTTACAAAGTCATTAATGAGCTGGTAATGTCCAGTTAGTATATTCTGGACAAAGGACAATTCATGTTCCGAGTGAGGTGAGACAGAATGGAGCGACGTGAAACTTTTACTCAAAATGGCATCAGATTAAACTTGTGCCCTTTTCCATTTCCTATTGTCAGAACACAGTTGACCACAGATCATGGAAAGCCAAGTTTCCCGTGAGATGGAAGTTGGACTACATTGTATGATGTGAGTAGTAGCATAATGAAGGCTAGCGCACCAAGGAAGCATTTTCAGATTGAACCAAACCCCAAATTCAGAGTACCCAGGTCTCCCCTTCTCCATCCTCTAGAACTATTCTTAGGAATTTATAACAGTACCCTTGAAGAATATAGCAGGACTCAATTTCACAATCACAACTGATATTTATCCTTCAAGAGTTATCAAAGAAGAACATTTCCCAGAAGGAAATGCTTGTTGACTGTGAATTGCAGTTGGAAAATAGATGAGAAGACTACTAAAACAATCTTAGTTCTCCAAGCAAATGGAAATCAAGCAATCATCTCAGGATTCCAGTGGCCCCTGTGTTCCTCTTTTCACGAAAGTAAAACCTCTTGAGTTTCAAGAGACTCCTTTTGTTGACTTTGCCTCTATATACAGTCTCTCAGAATGGTTCAGAATGAAGCCCGTCATTGATAGCTGCTTTGCAAACCAGCTGGCAGAGAACTCTCTGCTTTATGGATGCCATAGGGAACTGGTCATAGCTACATGTCTCTATCTTTTACCCAATTTAGGTAGCCGTGCACCAAGTTTTGTGTGCTGAGGGCAGTTAGCTGCCCTGGCAGCCTCCCTGGCCTTATTTATCACCTAATTATAAACTCACTGAGGCCACTCATCCCACATCACCGCAGCCTGCTCGCTTTCTCCTCCTTCAAGGCGGCTGCCTGTTTCTGTTGTCTTGTGGCCGATCCTCCTGTCACTAGACCAATTACCAACATCTATTTAGCTTTTCCTTCTGACCGAATGGCCTCCTTGTTCTCCAGCTGATGACAGTCTTAGTAGGCCACAGCCAAACCGGCTGTTAGCTTCTGACCTCTCTATAGACAACCTTATTATGGTAATTGTAAGCTGGAAGTCTCAGAGACTAGGCCAATTACACCTGTCCCTGTCCCAATTCAGCCCGGTCTTAAATTACTCAGATGAGGCAGAGGGTATGACGTGGCTCCACTGAACAACAACTTTTTCTCTATTCTTGTGAAATTTGGAGACAGACATTTCTAATTATGCTTGTCATTAGGACATAATGACCCAGTGTTTCTTTAAATGGCATCATTCTTTATCAAGCAAACCAATGTGCTATAGTAGTAGATAACTTTACTGAGGCACTTTAAGGGCAACAAATCTTTAGAAATGTGGTTCCTTGAAATATAACAAAGCATAAACTGAGAACAACATCGTCAATGTTTTCCTTTGTAGTCATTTTAATATTAATGCACATGTAGATGCCCGTGAATATTTAATATTAATAGGTCTTTCAAAATACTATATTTGTATATGCCTACATCTAGGAAATTATACGTAGTTAATTCTATAAATAAATACCTGTGGCATACATGCATAATTATATTAAAGCATCTATATGCACATTATAGCTAAATGAATTCTTTTTTTAACTAGGTTATATAAAACATCAGGAAGGGGAAGGTTTTACATTCATTTTAAAATTAAATGTTCTTGTTGAGCATCCTAGCAACGCCAATGTAAAATAATATGTGTCTATTAATTTAAATCGAAATTAACCACATATATTCATTTTTAATTTTAGTTAATAGAATGCCTTTAGTTAACTTAAGTTCTGTATTTCCAGAGTGTATGTGCACTTCTCAGGAATTATCCTCAACAAGAAATATTGACAAACAAAGGCACAGAGCTTTCCAAAGGCTTGGTAGTTCCTAAGTCCTAGCCAGGGTGGTAGCTAAGTGGTAGACTGAGGTAGAACACTTGTTTAGCATGTGCAAGGCTCTGGCTTTGATCTTAACACCACCACCATCCCAAAGTAAATAAAATCATGAGGTTTTGTAGTGGGCTCTGATGATGCTCTATAATTGAAGCAAGTCCTTCCTAGGAAGCAATTTTTTTAATATTTTTCTTTATTTTGGGGGGTTGGTGAGGGAGGCTGGTCCTATAGCTTGAACTCAGCCTTACACTCTCACTTAGCTTTGCTTAAGGCTGGTGCTCTACCACTTGAGCCACACCACCACTCCCAGCTTTTTGATGATTAATTGGAGATAAGAGTCTTTCAGGGCTGGCTTTAAACCAGGATCCTCAGATCTCAGCCTCCTGCGTAGCTAGGATTACAGGTGTCAAGCAGTGCTTGGCTTCTAGAAAGCAATTCTCAATACCCTGAATCAAAAGGACTACTCTTCATCTTTGGACTGCTGGTGTTCCTGCCAGACTTTCCTTTATCAGACTTTCCTCTATGGAAAGTAGCCGCTTGTCACTTTGGTAAAGGACTGTAGTCTGGTGTGAGCGAGCAGAGTCTCCTGGTGTGAAAGGAAGCCTCCTTCTTGGCACCTTGGGAATCTTCCCAGGAGAAGAGAAGATCTCTGTCCGACAAAGAAAATAGCCTTGATATTTTTACCATGAATCATCTCCACCCAAGCCCATGTAACCCCCCAGTTCCTGACATTCATGTTCCTCCACCAAATCAGAGGTGAAGAAGGAAACAGCGGGACTTTGCCCTGGTAACCTCCATATTGCTAACCCAGCTGCTTCCTCCTTCTTGGCCAATTCCCTGAGCTGGGAGAAACAGAATCACACCACAGACAACTCTTGTGAAATTTAACACAGTATGCACCTTCAAATTTAAGCTTCAAGCCCCACCCAAAGGGCACATTACCTATAAGAATTCTCCAGAATTTAGAACCAAGCTGAATTCAACCACTGATTCCAAGATTTACACACCAGGAGGACTTTGCATCACTCTACCCAGTGCCTCTAAGTATGAGCATCAAGTGAGATCACCTCTATGAGTTGGAAGCATACCCTTGACTTTCTCTGCAAATCTCTCTCACCTGTTCACACACTCTTCTTTCTATCTATCCCCCTCCCTTTCAGGGTTTCCTTGGGCAAAGGAATCCCTGGCCTAGCAATATGTAAGAAGCACAGGTGGTCACATGCTCACATTTCCGTTTCACTTTAGCAATGTCAGGTCCTTTGTTAATATGCTGCTCCTCTGGCCGATTTCTTTTTTTAAAAAAACCTCAAATCCCAGACCTTTAATTTTACCATTCCTGATATCTGTCACCGATGGAAAATCCCTTCCTACATTTGAGATAATTTCCACTCATTAGCTCTTCATGGATGATTGTCTATAAGTCACACACTTGACTGTGGGTCAGGACATTGGGCAGTGGCTGCAATAACTTCTGAGGTCTTGGCTGGAAATTCAGGATGCTGTAGCAGGCAGCCAAAGCTGCTGCACCTCATTTATTCTCAGGTCCTCCTGAAATCACCAGAATCCACTTGGAACACAAGTCCTTAAGTCTTTGGGCCTTCCCACAACCTTTCAAGTTTGCTCAGTCCTTCCTTGCTATTATCCTACTCTGCTTCTCGTGAAATGATGGAAACATCTTTTCAACTCCAGTCACAAGAGGGGCATCTCTGCTTCCCAGTTTTGTGCCAGTTGCCACCAAATAGGAGAAAACATTGAATTTACTTGAGCTTTATGGTGGTGGCTAGCATCTAAAGCACTCATAGGCTGGATAAAGCCTAGGCCCCACTGGAATGTGTGATAAGGTAGCTCTGAGGCTCGTCCTGGGCACATGTATTTTTAACATCATCCAGGTAATATCGGTGCTGCAGTCCAAGGACCTCTCGAGAACAGTGGTATACAATGTAAGAGTCTTTGGTCAACCTCTGTTACTCTTTCTCATCTGGCCTTCTCTACTGCCCTGATGATTCCAAATCTCCAAGGGCCATCAACCTTGTTACTATAAAGAGGTCCTTGGAGAGCACTTGTTCCTGCTTTAAATGGCATGCAGTAATATCTAAGCCCTGAGGATGGACAAGAAGAAAAGGGAAGAAGACAAAGAACAATTATGAAATGTCCCTCCAACTTAAACATGACTAGAAAAGACCTCATGGTTATAATACATACCCAAACTCATTTTATTTTCCTTAATTCAGATCAAATTAACATAAACCACATAGAGAATATAAACCATAGAGAGAAAAGTCAACTATTTCACCTAATGAAGTCTCCTTGTCTCTGTCTCTGTCTCTGTCTCTTTCAAACTGTGTGGACTCCCTTACCAGAGCATATAATGGTACTTATCTCATCTGGGTTTTCTCTAATTAGATTGCAAGCCCCTTTGGGCAGTAGCTGTGGAGTTGTAATCAGATTTTGTACAGTGTCTGGCACAGTCTCTAAACCATATAGAGGGTACTCAATAAAAATTTATTGGTGATTGTTATCTTTAATTCCTCAGGAAGCTTAGACAACTAAATAGGTGACTTTACTTAGTTGATAATGGAATTGATAAACTATCATGGGGAGAAAAGCAAATCTAGGAGATTTATTAAAACAACTCACCATCAGACAAAATTGAGAGGTGTTCTTTAATATCCTAGGGGTATGGAAAGTTTAATGAATTACTTCGTGCCATCCTTAGATGAGAGGACAAAACACCAGCAAATCAAGATCTTTCTAGTGAACCTTCTGGCAATTTCCTGAAGCAATGTTACATTTTGAAATACCAGAGATTTTCTTTTCTGCTCATCCAATTTTTCAATAAATCAAGCAAACTGATCTATAAAGTAAATGTTATTTTAATTTTTGGCAGGCATTATCAACCACCAGGTTATTTTTCTTTGCTAAAAAGCACAGAATCGACATAGCTCGTAATATAATCCATATTTTGCTGATATGGTCTCTTCCATCTTAAAAAAAAATAAAAGAAAATGTCTAATGTTTATGTATAAGGCCTGACACAAGAATAAAGTCATTGGATATATTTTTCCTCCATTAGATTTAAAAAAAAAGTGTTGCTGAGATGCCTCCAAATTTATGACTAAGCCGGGCACTGGTGACTCATGCCTGTAATCCTAGCTTCTCAGGAGGCTGAGATCTGAGGATCGAGGTTCAAAGCCAGCCCAGGCAGCAAAGTCTTTGAGACTCTTATCTCTAATAAACCACAAGAAAACTGGAAGTGGCGCTGTGGCTCAAGTGGTAGAGTGCTAGCCTTGTACTAAAGAGCTGAAGGACAGTGCCCAGGCCTAGAGTTCAAGCCCCACGACCAACAACAACAACAACAACAAAAAAAAAATGTTTAAGTAGACACACACATTATACAGCCAGTATAAGACCAAGTGATTGGTCACATGCAGAGGAAATTAAGACAAAAAATTGTAGGTTAGGAAAACCATGGGAGATGTTTTTCTCTAGGATGTTTGAGTCCAAGCAGAAAGCTAAGTCAGTAGGGTCTACTAGGAAATTAATAACCACACTGAGTAATTCACACCTGAGGAGCAGACCAGCCAGGAGAATATCTGGCTGGACTTCTGATATTTGGTTAGTAAGAATTCCAGTAAGCCATAGGTTTTGTGGGCCTTTTCCCTACTCTTCAATGCAAATACGGGGTTAAAGAAATAGGTTGTGTAAGAGGTAAAAGGGTGAAAGACAGTGAAAGAGTTCAAGAAGAAAACAGAGAGATTGCCCAATGTGAGCTTGTCGGTTCGGAGCCTTGTTTGGAAAAGACATAACCCATTGTTCCTTGTGGGCGATTCCTTTGGAATTCTTCTCCTGGCTTCTGACACTCATTCACCTCGTGACCCTAAATATTTCACTTACTGCCTCGTTCCTGTGCCTTTGAGCTTTGCTCTCTCTCCTCGCATAGAGGGAGCTTCTGTTGATTGAAAAATGGATAGAAAACAGAAAAGAATTCTGTGGCCATTCAGAGAATGAAGACACTTCACCTGGGTTTCTCTCACCAGAGCGAAGGTTAAAGTGGCCCATTACCTTTCATCTATTTGGCACACAGAAGGCCTTCCTGCCTACAGTTAAGGGCCTGGTTTCAGGCTATTTTTTTCTTCTTTTTGATCTATCCTTGTGTCTGAGCGGGTAGCATATTTAACATTCAGAACCGAAGACCCCAAAAGCCATCTAATGACTTAAATGGGATTGGAATTTTAGCTTGCAAATTCTGTCTCAAGCTTTTGGGAATTGGAATTTAACACCCTGAAGGGTGAATTGCAGTTTTCCTGGGTGGATGGATTTCTCTCATGTGAGAAATAAATGAAATATGAGGATTTTTTTTTATATCATAGAAGATGACCCAAGAAAATGGTATAGAAAATGATGTCTAGAGAATGGTATGAAACCATTTCCCTGAAAACTAAAATAAATTGACTCATAGGAGTAGCACAGTGGTCACTAGAGAATGAAAAACAAGAGGAAGGGAGGGTAGATTGAGGTTAAATAGTGGATACCCCAATATGTTAGAGGTCAGGAATAAGTTACAGTGATCCGTGACTCTCAATTTACAATTTACCTTCATGTGATACAGTTCTAGAAGAGAGCAACTGAAAGGTATACCACACACACACACACACACACACACACACACACACACACACACACACACACACACACACACACAATGCATATTGAAATAGATGAAAAGTCTTGTTCTCTTCATTTGCTCATTCTATTCCAAGTTGTATAAAAATATCAAATTATCATATTGAATTCTACAAATATGTAACATTTCTTTGTACGCTTGTCCTGGGGCTTGAACTTCGGGCCTAGGCATTGTCTCTTATTCTTATTACTCAATATGTGTTCCCTACCATTTAAGCCACACACCCTATTCAGGCATTTTGGTGTCTAAGTGGAGACAAGAATGCTACAAACTTTCTTGCTTGGGCTGGCTTCAAACAGCAATCCTCAGATCTCAGCCTCCTGAGTAACTAGGATTACAGGTGTGAGCCACCAATGTTCTGCCTGTACAATTATAAACAATAAAAATAAAATTCAAGAGGCCTGGTAAAAATAAAATCCAAGGGACTTGTTTTAAAGGAGAAAATAAAAGAAGTGGCAAAAGATGATATATTCCTTGTTTAAAAGTTGCTATTTTGTAGAAACCAGCATTCAAGATAAAGAAAAATGACAGGATTGAGGAATTTCAAAAAAAAATAAAAAATCATCTATTTAAGCATGCAGTCATTCAAAACCAGATTCCAGAAAACAGCACAAGTTCTACTTTTCAAATAAATCTTCAAATACCTAAGAAAATTGCATTCCCTTTTAAAATAAAAGACTGTAGATGTAGCTCCATGGTTGATCATATGCAGAGTATGAACAAGGGCTTGGATTCAGTGCCCAGGAGACCAAAAACATAAAATAAAAACAAATAAAAAGTTCACTCTAGAGTGAGCCCTGTGCTGTGAGCCATGAAACCAGGAAACCAATCAAAACCTTAGACCATTTCCTTTGTCAAATAGCTTCCTGTCTCTGCCTTTCAGTTGACCCTTTCTTCAAATAAGCGATCTGTCCAAGATGGCTGCCCTTCCAGTAGAAGAAAGAAGAGGAAGAAGAAGGAGGAGGAGGAGGAGGAGGGGTTGGGGGGAAGAGAGGGAGGGAGGGAGGAAGTGAGGAAGGAAGTGAGGAAGGAAGGAAGGAAGGAAGGAAGGAAGGAAGGATGGAAGGAAGGAAGGAAGGAAAGAAGGAAGGAAGGAAGGAAGGAAGGAAAGAAGGAAGGAAGGAAATGAGGGAGGGAGGGAGGAAGGAAGGAAGGAAGGAAGGAAATATTACAACCAACTAGATCACTGACTAGCCACCAATAAATGCATAAGCTGTTATTTTATTGACACAAATCATTTCTTTGTTCACAAGCAAGAGTTTGCCTTTTCCAAATTAGCATGAGCAAGCTTGGCTTTGTGACTCATTGCAGAACCTCTCATCTAAGAGGGGGGGAAGGGTGTTTATGGAAATATTCTGAGGCCTCCAAACTTCAAATTGTGTTTTCTCTCAGCAACCTGAAATTTCTCCCCTGAGCTTGATTCCCATGGGTAAGTGATGCAAATAATGATAAATCGTTTTTTGCAGAAAAGCCCATGGGGAAATCTTAAAAAAAAATCACTCATTGAAGAAACTCAGTAGACTACATAGATGGGGCATGTCCCCTGTCTTTGGCCCTTGGTGATGAATAACTACTTGTGGTGAATGCATGTGTATCATCCCACTAACAGGTGAGGTTCAAGGCCTTGCAGAATGCCTTTCATCACTGCAGATTATTAACTATGATGAAGGATGCTTGAACAAGAACCGAGAAAGAATTCCAGGAAGAAAGCCAGGAAGAGAAAGTTTCCAAGAGGATGAATGAAGAGATGCCAGGCTGCAGCAATGGTAGATAAAGAGAAGAGAGCAAATAAGAAGGAAAAGACAGTTTCCCGCTCAGAATAACATATGGAATTAAAAGCATCAGATGACCAGATGTATGTATGTGTGCAGATTTTGTAATGTATTGATATGCCACACAACATGTATCTATCTCTCTGTCCATAGCATATAAAACATCTATAACATATAAAACAACTATCTCTATATCAGTGATAATCCCCCTTCCTTCACATCCCACAGTAAAGTGGTCCTCAAGTTAAAAAGTTCAGATTAAACATGGGTGCCAGGATCACATGGGCAGAGAAAACAGAATAAACACAACTTGTATGAGAATCTTCAATCTTACAACAGTATTGATTGCTCATTCCTTACGAAAAGAAGATGGCACCCAATCCTGGTGATATTGCATGTTCTTTCTAATGTATTACACCCCTACCTCTTATGGGATACTATGATATTCTGAAGACATGCTATTATTTGTCCATTGGACACTTCATTTCATAGGTGTCAGCCATGATGTAAGGGTATAAGATTCTGGAGGGAAAAGGAGAGAATGTACAGATGGTAACACCCTAGTGAGAGAGAGGAAGATAAAGCTGTGTGACTCCAGTGAAGTAAACTGGCAGGTATGTCATGTTCCTAAGGCATGCAGACAAGCTGCCAAGAATAACCAATGATCGCTACCCACGTCTGCTGGTTCCTGTAGGAACAGATGATGTAGTCATTAAAGCGCTACAGTGCATCTGAGACTTTGAAGTTCAGAGACCTGAGGGCATGGGGACAATCTGGATTTCTCTTTTAAGGGACCAATTTCTCAAACAAGGCCTTAATAGTGGAAAACTATCCAACCATTTGAACCATTCTACATGCGACAAACTTGAAAGTATAAGCTATCATTTAAAGTAGAAGGAAGCTGAATGGACAAGAAATGTAAGAAAAGATATTTAACCTGTATGTTAAGCTGGAGAAAAATGAGACTAAAAGAAGACGGTGTATCTGTGGCCATACTCTATCAAAAACCATGCAAAAGCCTGGTAATTCCAAATGTTCAGGGGCTGGTGGTGAACCAGGCTTGCATATGTGGTTGGTTAGCAAAACGGTTCTGAAGACTAGTTAGCTAGATTCTACAGTATGTAGTTAAATGGAAGAAGTAGATTATTTTTTAACCTCAAATTCTACTGGTAGTTATCTCTCAATCAGTAGTTCTTGGAAAAGTGTAGACGGGGATGTGTAACATCTAATTGTCTACCAGTGGTGAGAACTGTTTAGCAATGCCATACAGTGGTAAAAACATGTTTATTAAATCCACATGAACTAATCATCAGATGTCAGAAACATGACTTCAAGTGAAAATTGAGACTTGTAAAAGAGTTTGTGTGATATGATGCTTTAATGTAAATGTTAATATAGTAAGTTATTTTGTTTGCCATTTATAAATGCATACCTTTGTTTAAAAAATCAAAAAAATAAGAATTATGTTAGAACTATGTCTTGTAGATGGAGAAAACCACATAGGATGTGAGTCAGATTCTTAATTTAAGAGGATCTATAATTTAAGAGAGATCTATAATTTAAGAGAGAGGGGAAGTGCAAGAATGAGTGAATGAATGAATGAATGAATGAATGTAAAGAAGGGACTGAGGAATTTAGTTAGACTGAAGAGTGCTTGCCTAACATGAATAATGCCCTGAGCTCAGTCCCCAACACTCATAAAAAAGTAAGAATAAGAAAGAAAGCTGTAATGAAAACAGAAGATGTTGATGTAATTTTCATTTGGTAATAATTAAAAAGGAGTTCCTCATTTGATAGTACGTTTAAGTCTTTGGAAAGGCATTTCCTACCTTTTCTTCCCTGAAGAGCAAATGACACCTTAAAAATGTTTTCCTATGTTTTATCAGCATTACTAGATATGATTGTTGTAATATTTGTCTATTAGTTTCAACTATTGTATTGCCAATGCAAAGTTCTGGTGCATACACTCACCTTATATGACCTAACTAAGGCAGGCACAGAAATGCTCACCCACCCACACACCTGTTTCTAACAGCACACAAGTTAGGATGCTTGATGCATTCGTGGAGTTTAATATTCACCATGACAGAATACTTATACACGTGCACATGCGTGCATGCACACACACACACACACACACACACACACACACACACACACACACACACACACTCCACTCAATAACATTGACTCTCCAGTTTTTCTTACCCTCTCATCCCCAGTTTAGAGTCACCAGCGATCCACTTTCTGTCCTCTATGGGATTTGCCTATTCTAAACATTTCACATCAAGTGAAATCATGTAACATGTAGCCTTTTGGGATAGGTTTCTCTCACTTATTATAATATTTCCAAGATCCATCTATGTTGTGGCATCGATCAATAGTCCTTTTTATTATTGACTGATATTCCATTGTGTAGAATATATAAAACACATTTTGTTTACTCATATTGATGAATCTTTGGATTGTTTCTACTTTTTAACTCCTATGAATTTTTTGAGGTTGGAAGACAGCCTAGGTAGAAAAATCTGTGAGAGCCTGCCAGTGGCTCATGCCTGTAATCCTAGCTACTCAGGAGACTGAAATCTGAGGATCACGGTTCAAAGCCAGCCCAGGAAGGAAAGTCCATGAGACTCTTATCTCTAATAAACCACTCAAAAACCGGAAGTGGTGCTGTGGCTCAGGCAGTAGAGTGCTCGCCTTGAGCTGAAGAGCGCAGGGACAGCACCCAGGCTCAGAGTTCAAACCCATGACTGACCAAAAAAAAGAAAAAAGAAAAAGAAAAGTCTGTGAGACTCCATCTCTACAATAACCATCAAAGAAAGAAAAGAGATATTCAGGCAGAAAGACAAAAGGAAATAAGAAAAAGAAAGAAGGAAAGAAAGAAAGAAAGAGAGAGAGAAAGAAAAAAAGAAAGAAAGAAAGGAAGGAAGGAAGGAAGGAAGGAAGGAAGGAAGGAAGGGAGAAAGAGAGAGGGAAGGAGGGAGGGAAGGAAAGAAAACTACTTTATGGCTACTCTATGGCTACTCTGTTTAACTTACTAAGGAACTTACTATTTACTATTTTAAAGGCTCTCGGTCCTTTTTATGTCACAGTGTATCAAGTCTTGTAAAGCCATGTGCTGTAGGATGCTGAATTTCCTGACAAACACAGACATTCCCACTCCATCATTCTTCTTAGTTGTTCTATGAACACTTCAAAATCAACAGGTTCCAAGTTGAAATCATTATCCTCTAAATGTGCATCTCTTATACTCTTTGTCATGTTCAGTACAAAAAGCTGGGGGTTATATTAGATGCTCCAACCATTTCCTATGCTCCCTCTTTTAAACAGTCTTTACTTCCTACTTTGTCTGCTTTGGAATATGTAGAACTCTGGAACTGAATTCTATACTTGACCATCACTTGATTGACTAGTATATCAAATCTAGCTGATTCAGAGTAAGTATATGTATGCAAAAAGACAACTCTAGTCTACTGTTCACCTTAGTTTAATATTGACAAATGAGTGATCCTCAAAATAAGTTTTAAAGAAAGCCACTGACATAATAGATGGCTAGCTTATTTTGATATTTCATGAATGCTTACCTTAACCTTTTTTAGGGGGGTGGGAATGCCAATCTTGCAACTTTTATGATCAGGGACACTACTCTGCCACTTAAACCACAGCTCCACTTGCAGCCTTTTGGTGATTAATTGGAGATATGAGTCTCGTAGACTTTCCTGCCCAGATCTCAGAAGGTTCTGAGTAGCTAGCGTTATGGGCATGAGCCACTGGCACCCATCTAACTTTAATTTTTTTTTGTCTGTCATGGGGCCTGCACTTCAGGTCTGGGCACTGTCCCTCAGCTCTTTAGATCAAGGCTAGCACTCTACCACTTAGGCTACAGCACCACTTCTGGCTTTTTTCTGGTTATGTGGTGCTGAGGAATCGAACCCAGGGCCTCTTGCATGCAAGGCAAGCACTCTACCACTGAGCCACCTTCCCAGATGTTCATTTTAATTTTTAAATGATCTCTGAATTATTCTTCTTTGTGTTAGTTAAAAAAAACAACTTCTTTTAGTACCAAAACCTAATAAAGCAATCCTCTGATATTCTGATCTGTGGGAGATATTCAAGAAATGCTTTAAAAAAAAATCTGTCCCTCTCTCTCCCTCTCCCTCTGTCCCTCTTTTCCTCTCTCTTTCTCTCTCCCTCTCTTTTTTCCCTTACCACGCACGTATTTGCATACATCTTCAATTTATCATTGTCTAATGATTACCTCCAAGCAATCCTCTTACGCGAGGGCTAATGGCATTGTGTCAGGCAGAATTCATATCTTGACAAAACAGAGCCATGTTGCCTCCAGAATTTTAATTTTTTTTAAAAAATAGTAGTCTTTGTGATTATGTACATATTCAACAGGTGACATTTGGAAAAATGTGAAGTACTTTCTTCAAAACCGTCCATGAGAGTAACTTGTTTTTGCTTCTCTGGCTACAAGAATACAGAATAGTGTTTTGCCTTACATTACAATGAGTAGCACAATTGGTAATGCTACAATTGGTGCATACAATTGGTACATACAAGGCTGTTCACTTGGAACTGCTGATGTTTTGGTCTAGCCAACAGAAACATAATACAAGCCACATGTATAATTTTATAATTAAAATGTATAAGTTTGTACTTGTAATATGTTTTAGTAATTTAAAGCTTTCCAACTGCCACAATGGAAAGAAAAACCAAATAGATAATGGCGACTTCAATGATACATTTCAGTATTTCCAGCCTATCATTTCAGTACACAAGAACCAGAAGTTATTGTACTACCTTTTATGCAAAGGCTATGACACCTAAGACATCATGGAACTTAGGATATCTGTCAGTTTGAGCCAGCCACATTTCACGTGCTCAATGGTAGCTATTAGCTAGTTGCTGCTGGTTTGGACACCATCTTTCCATCTTTCTAAGTGACAGGAACCAAAATCATTCTCGTAAGTAAGACTAGTGCTGTGTTTCATTTACAACAGTTCTCATTACGAAAGAGATGGCCAGCTATAAATCAATCAGTTATCAACTGCACTCACAAACTCCAAAGAAAGTAAAGTCTCCATCTCTTAAGTTTGGTTCTGGTGATAAGGTTTAATTTTCCGACAATACTTGACTGAAAGGATGGTCCTCAAACCACACGCTCCATACTTTTCTTCCTTCTCAAGCAAGCAGAGAGCCACAGCAAGAACCTTTCCCTATTGTCTGGCAATCACGGCCTAGGTATCTCTCTATCCTCACAGAGATGTATGTCAGCAACTTGAACGATAGCCACCAAGAGCAGCGGGAGAGGAGTTGTGATTCATCAAGCTCAGTGCCCAAGGGCAAAGATGGAAAACTCATGATAGGAGTTGACACAGAAATCACAATTGGGAGGCTGATTGGCTTCGTTTTGTAGTTAGTGTGTCATGTCCCATCTCCTCTCTGACAGAAGCATTGCTCCCAAAATACTCTTCCCTGTGCAGTTTGTGTCCTGTGGGGTGGGGGTGGGGGGAATACTTCCCGATTTCATGCCTCACAGCATTTAGATTGATAGCTCTGTAATTTTACCCAAAGCGGAACAACCACAACTGCTCTTCTTGTTCATATAGAATATTTAATCCCTGTTAGAAACACATTGCCTTATGAGCCAGTGTAATAATATAGCCAATCATAGGTTGTATTACCTGTGGGTTTCCACAGGTGGATTATAAATTGCTAAAAGGCAAAACAACCAGTTCATTAGGTCATAGGTACAGGAGACATTACCAAGAAATAGGTTGCTTGTTCTCCAGAACAAGATTATAGTAAACATAACATCAGAGGTGTTTGGAGGTTGTGAGTAAACATACATTTGGGGTATGGTACAGGGCTGTGAGATTGGGGTTACTAAACTGAGCAAGTGATTCCTCTTCTCCTCTCTCTTAACTATGCAATGAAAACAAAGGAAAGAGATACAAGGAGAAACTAGTGAAAGAGGAATTCATCATCTAAATTCTATAGGTTATACTACATGAGTTTGTTATGGGGAAACTATGTGAACTTAGGTAGTAAATAATAGATTTTCAGATCCTTCATTTCTTTTCAAATCCACTGAGATCTGATTTCTTTACAAAAGACCCTTTAATACAGTCCTCTGCCTATAGTATGATTTTTAAAATGAAGAATCCTGTGTCAGAAAATTGTGTGTATTATATTTTCTGACTGTCCCATCTTCTCCTTCTTCATCCTTAAAACCACTATCACTAGTCAGGATGAATTTTGAAAGTTATACTTTAAATGGAATGTGAGAGTTAATTACAACTCAATACCCGGCCATTGGTTCATGTGGATGATCACAGAATTTAACTCAAAGATATATGGCCCCTTAGGCTCTGAGAGGTGGGGGGTAATTTTTCACTGCCTTCCCAAACAGGAGTTCTTCTAAAGAGCAAGAACCTTCTCTTGTAAATTTAGCTTCCTGTGGAAATTAACTCTGATTCCCCAGGGAGGAAAATCCTACTTTTGTAATGTGGGATTGATTTTTTTTTTGGTAGTCCAAAGTGTCAGGCCATGACTCCGATGGTTTTTAATCTTTCTGTGTTTAGTATCATGCTCTA
The DNA here is from genome assembly GCF_024711535.1 of Dipodomys merriami. Lineage (NCBI taxonomy): Eukaryota > Metazoa > Chordata > Mammalia > Rodentia > Heteromyidae > Dipodomys > Dipodomys merriami. The sequence goes on along the minus strand of NW_027205603.1, from coordinate 1,203,597 downwards.
TAAGCTCACACAATCTAAAAAGATCACAGAAAAATGTTCATTCGTACACCCAAATTTTCATTCAGCATCAGGAATTTTAGAGCCCCAATGAAGAGTCTCCTTGTACCAAATCATAAATCCAGATGAAGACCAATTGAGCTCAAGCCCAAGGCTGAGATGCTACAGATCATGGGTCAGGTGGGGAATGCATAACTTCATAAAACAAGAGTACTCCTAGCTCTTCATTGGATATTGAGTTTTATCTGAGAGACATTTATATTAATTGCCGTCTAGAACAATAGAAGGAAATTGTCTGTAAAGCAGGTTGGTACTGGCCTTCTCTATTTTACAATGAGGTCTCCTTCTGCAGTGAGTCCCTCTCTTAGGAATACATACACGAGAATGAATCATGTTCCCCTACAATATGAGGGAAAGGGTGTCACTAATTAAGAGTAGGGCAATTCAAACTTCTTAGCCCTGGGCAGGAATACCCAGGTGTGCTGAGACAGATATGCTTGGAAAAAATAGAAGAGATACTCTGTAGTCAAATGTACCCTAGCTGAGTTTTCTTTCTTGAATTGATTTCTCCCCCTAGGTGACACCCTGGCAATTTCTGCTACCCAACCAATAATGGAACTAAGTTGATGGAGCTGAAAGATGGGTCATATTTAAACAACAACAACAAAAAAGTTCTAGCTGTCAAAAGTAGTCTCAGTCTTTGCTGTGATTTAAAATGCAATAAATAAGAAGTTGAAACCAGTTGGAAACCATACTAAAAACTATTAAGAAATAAAACTAGAGAATTTCTTCAATGCTAATTTTTTGAAGAAAAAGCACACTTGGCTCTCTGTACAAAAATAGGAGATTTTTTTGCTCTCAGGACCTATTTTAAAATAAATGTTATTGTTTGATGAATGGACTTTGTTTATTAAAGAATGCCGTAATATCACATGACTATTTCAGGTCAATGAAGTTATTTCTGACTCTCAAGAGCAGGACAGCCAAGCATGTGTTTCCAAGCATGGGAAATAAATCACCTCTGTTTAAATTATCAGGAGTGCTGTCTCAATTTCAGATACTCAGGCCACACTGATTCATTGAATCAAAAACTTTAAAGCTAAAGTCCGTACATCTTCATTTTAACACCTTTCTGGGCAATAAAGGTGATAAAATAGGAGATTCACTTAGTCCTATCCGCATATAGAATGTTCTAGAAAAGGACCATCATAAGTAGGTAACTCCATAGAAACATCATATTCTCCATTGCTATAGAATGGGATTCTTTTCCTTCCTCCATTTTTCTTCAACTCATACAACCTTTTTCTATCTGGAAGTTCCCGTCCCATCTCTTCATTTGAAATACTGAGAGCCCAGACTCTTTCTTGATAGGCAGAAGGGAAGGGAAAGGAGAGCTCCTGATTTCCCTGCCACTTTGTCCACCCTCTCAGTGAGTGAAACCTCCACCTCCCAATCCCAGTTCCACATTCCCAATGCTTATCCTCAATGCCAAAAGTCAAGAATCAATCACACCCATCTTCCTTTGTCCAAAGATCCGCCCATCGCCTCTTCACAAATCTGGCTTTCACTTACTATACATAAGCAGAAAAGTAAGAGGACCGGGAAAGTGTTGTAGAACTAAGGTGTTTTTTTTAATTATTTTATTTCATGGTGATTTGGGCTACCATCTAATTCCCAAGAAAATCCTATGGCCTTTGCATTCAAAGACACCTTCGCTTGATGTGAGCTCCTCCAGTCTCAGCTCCTCACTTGAAAAAATTCTTTCCCTCCACTCAGCTCCAGTTTCCTCATCCATCAAGGGAGGATCACCAACACTGAAGTCTTCTGTGTACCATCAGCAATGCAAAGTCTTCACCTGCCACCAAGTCATTGAGTTAATGTGTGCCAAGGGGCATCATGGGAGATGGGGCCGAAGCTAAAACAATGCTGCAGGCACAGCTGACAGCAGAATGTAAATGGTTCAGAGAAGGCAGAGAGAAAGCGATGTCAGCTAGCATGAAACCTACAGAAGAAATTGGGGTTAGGAATGAGAGATGGAAGTGCAGGGGCCTGACGTCAGAGAGAAGACATCAAGCACAATGAAGTGCTGCACACAGTCAGCCTGGCTGGAGAAGAGAGGAGGTGGGGAAGGTACGAGGCAATGGTGGACAGGTAGGAGGACTCAGCTCCAAGAGCTAGGACAGGAAGAAGCAGTCAGATCCAGAAGAGTACTGTCCCTGCCAGCCTGTTATGATCAGGTTATCTGAAGATTCAAGAAATCTCCCAATGATCTGAACCAGGCAAGTAGCACCACCAGATGCCGGCTATGGTATGTAGCGTGCAGCACTTAGGAGGTGACGGCAAGGGTTAGAGATTAAATTATTTATCTCCATGCTCTCTTTAGAAGGTATTTTCCACTGAGTTTTTCCTTAGTGAGGTACTGCATAAATTATTTGATGCATCATCAACTATGCCATTGGTTCTTATCAAGAACACTGGAAGCAAATCTAAGTAATATAACAACTTATCACATGAAAGACAGTTCACAACCAGTGGCGTTGTACAAAAACACACTGGTCATCTGTCCGTGCAACACCATAGGAAGCTGTGCGATTCACATGGATACTTTAAATCCTTGGCTGTGTTCAGTAACAAAGAAGAAAGTTGACTGACGACTTTCATTCCTCATAATGGTACCTACATGTGGCCTCTGCTTTCTGCCTATCAGAGAAAAAAGAAAACCCAAGGCATGCCAGCATCCATGGCTCACGCCTGTAATCCTAGCTACTCAGGAGGCTGAGCTCTAGGATGGTGATTCAAAGCCAGCCTAGGGAAGGAAAGTCCATGAAACTCTTATCTCTAAATTAACTACCAAAAAGTCCAGAAGTGGAGTTGTAGCAGAAAAGCCTTGAGCAGAAAAGCTCAGGGACAGAGCCTGAGTTCAAGCCTGAGAACCAGCATTTAAAAAAAGAATAAGAAGAATTGGGACATAAGCCTCTAATGGTGGAAACACACCTAGAACCCAGTATAGGAACTGAAGGCCTGGAAATACTGAAGTGATTTTCACATCTCTCTGTGCTGTTAGTCAGCTCTGCATTCATGTCAAGAAAAGAGAAATCACTTTATCTGTGACTTTTTAAATTTTCAAGGCTGAAATTGAACCATACCAGGGTACTTACTGGTTACGGTACCCAGAAGAGATAGATTTGATTGTTCTGACTGATAAGGTTCATAAGACATGACTTGCATAATTGAACATCTTAGTTCTTTGAAAAACATTTTTTTGAATCACCAATTAGCTTGGAAACATTAGTCATATTTTACAAATCATCACCCAAGAGAGACAAATACTCTGATCCACTTGTGAGTCACTGAGCATGTCTAACAGACAAGCAGGAAGTTTAACCATTTTTCTGCAGTTCTCTCCACCACAAAGCAATGAAACACCACAGCATTCAAGGTCTTCCTACCTATTCTATTTTATGTACACAGTCCAGTTAAGTCTTTCATGTGCCTGTCCTTTTATTGACCATATGTTATTCTGAAAGTTCTCATTTTCTCTGAGTTGTATTTTTCCTGTCTTTCACGTTGGTAACTATTTAAGAGTAGCCAAATGTGTCTCGAAAATCTAAACAAAGTCAGATGCTTGTGGCTCATGCCTATAATCCTAGCTACTCAGAAGTCTGAGATCTAAGGATCATGGCTCAAAGCTAGCCCAGACAGACAAATCTATGAGACTCTTCAATGAACTACCAAAAAACAAGAAGTGGAGTTATGGTTCAAGCCTTGAGCAGAAAAGCTCAGGGACAGCATCTAAGTCCTGAGTTCAAGTCCCAGCACTGACATAAAAAAAAAAAGTAGAGAGGTAAACTCACTATGTTCTGTTCCCTTAATCATCAGGCTACAGTACAATAGATGCAAAAATAAATGAAATCTACATGCTTGACTTCAAATAAAGGAGGATTGTTAGTTTGGGAGAGAAAAAATATGTATATGCACATACAAATATATGTATATGTAATATTACAGGAGAAAATTACATATTATAGGAACATATGACCTGTAATATGTTATATACTAAATTGTGATATAAAAAAATAGGGATTGTCAAGAAGCAAGTGCCAGGTGTAGAGTCTAGTCAGTCACATTTCAATGGGTTCACAGCTTCTCCCACTGGGGAATTCCAGGAATCCATGACTCTGGGGAGGGGAATTTGCTCCATAAAGGCTGCCCAGTGTGTTCAACCCTGCAAGCAATACAGATGTGGATGCAGAATGTGTATGAAATGAGTCAGTGAGTTTTGCTGAAGAGGAGAGGATCAGGTCAGATGGTGGTTCGTTCCAGGCCAAGCTGTGAAAGGTCTCTGAAACCATAGTGCTTGCCTTTGGCCAATGGGAAGACTAACCTGACACACACGGAGATGTTTGTAATGTCACTAAAAGCATAAGGGTTTCAACATCCAGATGTCATAGACTCACCCAACACATCAGCTATGACTGCCAGCAAATGACCCAGCATTTTATTTCCTGAAAATTTCACATAAAAATTAAAATATTCAATGGCAAAGCATCCTGTTGATGAAAGATCATTTGCATGAAGCATGTAACACTATGACCAATACACATCATTGATTTTGTCAAGGAAAAGTCAGCTTTCTCAATCTTACAGCGCATTTGTTGTCACAATAGTTATACCGTTTATAATATCTTTGACTTTCTTCTTTAGAAGGTTTCTCAGAGTCTGTGTATAGTGTTTATAACCAAAGAAGATATACTTTATTCCATTTGAAAGGCAAACTGACTTTTGGTACTATAAATGCAATTAAAACTTCATCGAATGCCCTGACCCTAGCATTTAGCACTTGGGTATGATTTGTTTTTGTTTTTGTTTTTTTCCTTTCATTTGGTTTTGAATGGGTTTGATTTGGAGCCCATTATCCATGATCACATGCACATAAATCTTGCCACCACATTCTTTTTTATTTATCTGTCAATTTGATTAAACAATATTACAGAGATGAACATCTTCAGCAGGTTCCATTGTGGATTACACCTGCAGTTTCCGAATGTCATGTTCCACTCAAGCACTAAAGCTTTCCCCTATTCGTGCCACTTAAGCCCCACAGGTGTCTGAAGACTCTCACAAAACTCAAGTTGCCATTCTCTTCTGCAGAAAGAAGTGAAGAACTAGGAAGGTAGCAGATCCTTCACCTTCATGGTGTCTCCAAGGCAGATACACAAATATGTTTATAACCTATAAATGGTATAATCTAATATTTATAACATATAAATGTTATAAAGGGATCTGAATATAACCTCAGGATGTTTGCAAAGCTGTTCTTGTGCCCTGTGACATATTGTGAAAAATCCTAAAGAAGCTGGGCTCCAGTGGCTCACACCTGTCATTCTAGCTACTAGATCTGAGGGTCGTGGTTCAAAGCCAGCCCGGGCAGGAAAATCCCTGAGACTCTAATCTCCAATAAACCACCAAAAAAATGGAAGTGGTGCTGTGGCTTAAGTGGTAAAGCGCTCACTTTGAGCTGAAGAGCTGAAGGACAACACCCAGGTCTAGAGTTCAAGTCCCGTGACCGACGCAAAAAAAAAAAAATCCTAAAGAGCATCCCCAAAATTAGGGCAATGGTTCAAATGGATGCCTACCTCCAAGTGAGCAGGTTAAAAATCTGTAGGCTGTATAGCAAATCGTCCTCCCTTCACTGGTAGTGAGAAAATATATGTATACTTTCTCACAAGCCTGCTCTGCCTGTCATTTCTGGCCACTTGGAGAACATTTTGTAACCAGTAAGGGAGAAAGAAAGCTTTGAACACAAGAACGAGTTCTTTTTTAGTCATACACAATGTGGACAGAAATATATTCCAAAGGAATTTAATGCAGGCCTTTTTTCTCTTCTCTTTTTTCTTTTTTTTAAGTTCCTGGCACAGTTTCTTTAGTGCATCAGTAAGTGAAAAACGAGGAGAGGAACTCCTGACAGAGGAGAGCTGAGGAGAGGGCCTGGCCTCAAAGCCAACGATTAGCTTCTACTGTACAAACAGAGAAATGTCTATGAACTCCTCACCTTTGGAAGGTAAACACGGAGAAGGAAATACTCCTCTAGGGGCCTTTGAAGCATTCACCTTGTAAAAGGGAAAAAGGACTTCTTTAGAGTTCTTCATGCAGAGAAAAGAGGAAGTCCTTTGAAGTTCCAGGGTAATTTTGGGTCACTGTGAAACCAACCATACCTCTAGCTACAAACTCTACTAGCTCTATAGACCAAAACCAATCAAACCACAACCAGGTCCGTCCTTTGCCAGTGTGAATTTAAATAAATAAATAAAAATTAAAATCTACAAGAAAGATACAAAAAGCATAACTACCAAAAGGCAGCTTCTTTAGAACTTGCCTTAGCCTCTTCAAATTCCTGAGCTAAAGGTAAACTATTTCTAGTGGACAGAAAAACAGCACAAACAAACAAACAAACAAAAAACCCTTCCCCATTAAAAAATGTAAGTGAGGGCTGGGAAGGTGGCTCAGTGGTAGAGCGCTTGCCTTGCATGCCTGAGGCCCTGGGTTCGATTCCTCAGCACCACATAAGCAAAAGGAAAAAAGCCGGAAGTGGTGCTGTGGCTCCAGTGGTAGAGTGCTAGCCTTGAGCTGAAGAGCTGAGGGAAAGCGCCCAGGCCCAGAGTTCAGGCCCCACAACTGGACCCAAAAAAATAAATAAATAAAAATAAATAAATAAAAAATGTAATTGAGTGATAGAAAAATCAAAGCTTTGCAAATTTAAGAGATAAATGTTAATATTTTAATGCGAATTTTAATATTTCTTTGCTTTGGGTTCATTTAGTCATCACAGCTACACTGCTTTTTAAGCAGATTTAAATGATCAATGAAATAGTTAACTGAAGGCTCTCCACGCACTTCACCCAAGCCGGTACACAATTCCCAGGAGGCTGAGCCACCTGGAATATTCTATTGATTCTTCTACTTGTTGAAATGGTGCATAAAACCAAAACCCAAGAAGCTATGGTACTAAGTCAGTGTCTGTTGATAGAACTAGTAGAAAAAAAGGAAAACCAATAGTTCTTGATTGGTTACACATGTTTGTACAACCACTGCTCTTGTTAGAGAGACCAAGTTCCAATGTGATAAGTGTAATACGTGTGTGTGTGTGTGTGTGTGTGTGTGTGTGTGTGTCTGTGATTTTCTTGTCTGCTGCTGAATATCTTGGGCACAAACAGTGGGCTTTGCTGGCTTGAAACCTTCAAGAAAACAGTTACAGGATTGTTATTTGCTATGGGTCCAGACAGCTCTGGCCCAGGGGATATGACTATGCACACAGAATCCTCCCACTAAATCATAGCTAGAAGATACTCAGTGTCACAAGGAGAGACATCATTCTTGGCAAATAAAATTGAAAACTGCTGGGACGCTTGTGGCTCACACCTGTAATCCTTGCTACTCAGATATTGAGATCTGAGGATAGAAGCAGTTCAGGCAGGAAAGCTGTGAAACTCATTTCTAATTAATCTGGAAATGGAGCTATGATTCAAAGAGTTGGATCACTGGCCTTGAGTACAAAAGCTTAAGGACAGTGCCCAGATCCCAGTTCAAGCCCCAGGACTGGTATACACACACACACACACACACACACACACACACACACACACACACACACACACACACACAAATGCACACATTACCACCACCACCATCAACAACAACAACAACAAAGATAAAATTGAAAAGTAGCATGATTGTTTTATTATTTTGTAGAGACTTCAGCTATGAAGTCCATGTTAGGTCAAATATATATATTTGGGGGGGGGGTCTGGTCATGGGGCCTGAAGTCTGGGCCTGGGCGCTGTCCCTCAGCTCTTCAGCTCAAGGCTAGTGCTCTACCACTTGAGCCACAGCGCCACTTCCGGCTTTTTTCTTTTTACTTATGTGGTGCTGAGGAATCGAACCCAGGGCCTCAGGCATGCAAGGCAAGTGCTCTACCACTGAGCCACCTTCCCAGCCCCGAGGTCAAATATTTTTTAATAACTATAATTTATTTAAATATTTTACTTAGACATATTTACTCAGCTGTTTTCAAATAATTTTTTAAGCTGTAAACTGCTTCATGCTCGAGAACCTCAAAGGAAATTTTAAAAACTTTCCCTTAAGGTTCAGTGTAATATTGATTTATGGGAGGTCATCTTTCTTATAACTTAAATGTAGGGGGAAATACTCCAAAGCAACATAAGGCATTCATGGGACAAATCCAACCAAATCCATGAGATAGCATATACAGAGCATTCCACCTTGCGATATGGCTTATGTTGTAGGTACAATGGTACAAAGGAGAAAGATGATGTCAATGACGTTTTATGCTCCCATTTCTATTCTGGGAATTATGGGCAATGGCATTTAGATGCAAATGTGGCTGTCAACTCACAATGATATCCAAAAGGTAAGTTCAAAGCACTCAAGGATAGTTTCTAAGTCTGTTGAAACCGTAAAGAGGAATTTGCTTATGAGTCTGTTGCTCAAAATGCCAGCACTGAGAGATGGAATCTCACCTAGAGAGAACAGTAATCTAGTTCTATGACTGTTTTATGAGTCTATTTTATCTTGTACACCAAATTTTGTGAATTAGAAGTACCCTTTTGGGGGGGTGGGAAATGCTGTTCCTAGTCCTGGGACTTGAACTCAGGGCCTGGGCTTTGTCCCTGAGTTTTTATACTCAAGACTAGTGCTCTAGCACTTGAGTTACAGCCCCACTTCTAGTTTCTTTTGGTGGTTAATTGGAGAGAAGAGTCTCCTAGACTTTCCTTCCAGGACTGGCTTCAAACCACAGTCCTCAGATCTTAACCTCCTGAGTAGTGAGGATTACAGGCATGAGCCTTCAGCACATATGTCTTATCCCATTTTTAGACCATTACTTCTTTTGAGAATGGGTCTTTTGAACTGTATTTACCAATGAGAGACCTGGCCTATAAAAATGATTCATAAGTCTCTCCTGGTTAAGTAATGAATAACTAATTGAACCAAAGCTTGAGCTCACTTAGTCAGAATCTAAATCCTGCCCCCCTCCCTGACAGCATTAGGCATTCCCCCCAAATGACAGCGAGATCATATCCCCACAGCTTGTTTTGTAATCTGGACTTAAGCCCCATGGAAACATTGTTATAAGAGCCAGCTCAAATCCTGCCTGGTTCAGGAAAGACAATTTAGTCCATAATGTAAATAATGGCAGATCTGTTAGACAGAATCCTGGGGCAGAAGCCATAGGCTCATGGTGACAACCTTTCAAGGTACCAGAGGAATCTGCAATTTGACAAAAGGAGACGAGTGTGCTGGACAGAAGCCATAATTGGTGAAATTGCATGTAATATTTCGGAAGGTTGTGGAAGACAAACAGCCTACCATGTGCACAGGCGAGTTCAGGCCACAATTCAGACTTCCTACAAATCTACCACTGAGGTCATTTCCACCAAAGCTGTTGATGTCTTCTGAGAAGAAACATCGTCATGCTCTAATAGGGAATCCAATAAAAATTGGGATGGAACAACACCTTTGTATTCACAAAGTGGCACAGATTCATTTTGTAAGAGGGTTCAGCATCTTCATATTTTTTTCCCACTGGTATCTTGTTAGCTCTCCTAAGTACAACCCATTTCCCGAGTGTCCGACACCTTTATAAGTTCTCCCTCTTCTTGGAATGCCTTTGCTTCTTTCCCCTTACCCCTGCCCCTGTGCTCCACCCCCTCCCCTGGGAAGCCTTCCCTGACTGCTCAGGGTTGATCTACGTGGCTGTTCTAGATATTCCACAATACAGCACAATACTATAACCTTCTCTGTACTTGTGTGTCTCCTACATTTAATGATTCATTTCTCAAGAGACTTATTAATTTGCTATTTACAGATAAGTATTGTCTTTACAATTCCTAGGGCCTCAATAAATGCTGAAGGAGTGATAAAATAGCAGGATAGAAGAGCTAACTTGCTATCGGCTAAAATAATCCTGTGTTTGAAAACTGTTTCATGACCAATTCTCACACTGTAAAAATGAATATCTTGATACATAGTGCCAAGCATAGTTTTAAAAAAAAAAAAGTTGTACAATTTCCGTGAAAATCCTTAAAGAAGGGGAGAAAGAAGTTAAACACAATGTCCATCTTTAGTAGAAAGAAAAAGAAATATTGGTCAGCCTGAAACAGAGTGCCAGGAAGTTGCTAAGATAAATCATCAGCATGATCAATTTGCAATCACCCAGAAAGAGCATAACAGACTGGATAGCAACCAGCATGGCTTTTAGAGGAACAAATCATGCCAGACCAATTTAATTTCCTTCTATGATGGAGTGACAGGCCTTGTAGATAAAAAGGATGCAATAGATGTAATCTCTGTCGACTTCTGTAAGCCTTTGATTTTGTCCTACCTGACATTCTCATCAACAAACTGGGGAGATCTAATCTAAACCACACAACTGCTCAGAGGACGCACAGCCCACTGGACAGGCATCCAGGGAACCGTTGGCAAAGGCTTCGTATTAACCCAGGGCAGTCATTTTGTGGACAGGCCCTGATTCTCCTATGTCACAAGTCAAATGAAAAGTGGAAATGCAACTAGAAGCATATCTATGCACTAAAAGATACCAAGACAAGAACAGTGTTTCCACCTAGAATTACTCAGCATAAAAATTGATCGGTAAACAAATGCATACCTGCTTTCATGCTGAAAAGATTGCTGTGCCTATACTCTTCATTTCTCATCTATAAAGGACTGTAAGAAATACTTCAAATCCTACAGGCAGTGCCTTTTTCTGCCTGCTTTCTTCCCAGAGCAGTATCTGCTGACATCTGCTTCTCTCATGGTCTTATTCGGTATCACATGGGTTGCCCACCCCATTTCACTCTCTTTTTTCAGCTTTTATTTTCATTGCTAAAATGGCCATTGTACCCCCAAACTCTGTCTTCCTATTCAGTCTCACTGCATCAACCTTCATCCAAGACAGCGGATGGCCTGTTATCATGCCGTTTTCTTCTCCAGTTCAATATCCTGCAGGAATGCGGCTAGACATCACAGACGGACATCCAAAGATAATCAAGAAGTTAGGAAATAAAATTTAGAGGTGAGATAACTGAGAATGATCAGACTTACTAGGATTTGTTTCTCTTTTAAAAAAATCTTTTTTTAATCTTGAAGTGGGTTAGTGAAAAGAACGAACAGAAAAGAGAAAATATAAGTGTCAAGCTTGAGGCACTTAAACGAACATTATTCTTGAAGACAAATGGCTCAATGTCTCCATCAGATCAGCTGGGGAAAGTATTTAGAAAAGACATTAATTCTGGGTTATAAACTTTCAATAGATTACTACCTAGCTAAACTACTCATGAGGGTCAAATAAATTGATAAATATATAAACACAGTTAACTATACAGCACTATACAATGTGAAATTATTATTATTATTATTATTATTATTATTATTGAAAAAGTGATGAGCAGGGGCCCTTAAAAGACCTCCCAACAGCAGTACAGCTATGATTTTCATGTAAACACCTGGCTAGAGATAGAAAGAGGAGTCTGCTCTACTCTCTTGGGGGAAGAATTTTCATTCTAAATTGGCCAATTCGATTAAATATCCCTTCTGGATATTTCCTTTTGGAAAGAACAGCTGACAACAAAATGGAATTTGCATTTTGTAAAAGAGGGGGAAAAAAAGAGCTCAGATTTTTTGTTCAAGATAACCAGAATCCTTAGCCTGTTCTTTTAGTTCGATGAAGCAATTGAGCTAGCCTCTTGAAATACATACTTCAGAGAGGGGTAGGCCACTGGAGATGGAGAACTGAGGTTTTTATCAAAAAAGAACAACCCACACATACTTTCAAAGTACTTTGTTCTAGTCATCTGCTAATCTAATATTTCAGATGGCAGAATGGCAGAGAAATGAAGCTATCTGCTCATGTCGTTTTGTACATATAGATAATATATAGAGAGAGAGATAGTAGTATAAATAATAATATTATCCAGGGTAATGATTATGATAATATTCCCTATCATAGTCTTACAGATTTCTGGGTTCAAAGTTCATGCTTTAACTTCTTGTAATCACCATCTCTGGTGATTACAGATAAGGAAAGTAGGATCATTAATAAATGTCACATTATAAGCCAAGACCTTGATTCCTAATAGGAACTCTGCTGTGCATATATATATATATATATATATATATATATATATATATACGTTCATATATACATTCGTATATGCAGGTATGTATATTTATGTATGTATGTATATAGTTTTTGCATATCATTCTCATGAGGTTCCTTGTAAAGTTTTATGGTTCATTTGTCATGAATGGGATATTTATAGGCTCTGAATAATATAAATTTGAGGGTGTGGAAAAAGTGATTTTTCAGCTTCTCAATTAAATGAGTCACCATGCTGCTGGTGGTGAACCCTGAGCAGCCTGGCCCCTCTGGTGAAGGAGGAGGAATCACTGCAGAGTGGAGGCGGTCCTCCAACAGCCCGCAGCCTGGAAGGGTTAGCTCAGAATTCCCCTCCTTCAGAGGAAGGGCTGGATGAAAGTTGAAGATATGGCCATGGCTTTATTCAAAGTCAGTTAGCACACATCCACTCCAACTCAAGTTACTCTTTAGAGCTGAATTAATGCACTGTTATCATATTCAGTTAGTGAATCATACCATTTTACTCCAGGGAAAATTGAGCTTAAAAACAATAAACTGCCTGAAGAAAAATGGAAAGGGTTACATTTTAAAATTCATTAATGATGAGTTACTGATTAGTAACCACCTAGAAGGGATGGAAATAAATCTCCATTTTATAGACAGAAAGTTTAAGAAAACTACATAAGGAGGTTTCTTGTTCTTCACTTCATTAAGAGAGAGAAAAGCTTAACTGGGAGCAAAAGAAAGGAGGCAAATAGACCATTGAGATGCAGGAAGATGTTAAACCAATGCCAGTTCTTTACTGTGTTTTAGACATACAGAAAATTTGTTAAAGGCAGAAAAGTTTTAAACCACCACAAATGGCACTCACTACTACCCAAGTTCCATAACCTTTACTTCCTCCTTAGCATGTTTTTGGACTACTGGTATTTTATATTTTTTTTTTTGGTCATGGGTCTGAACTCTGGGCCTGGGCACTGTCCCTCAGCGCCACTTCCAACTTTTTCTGCTTATGTGGTGCTGAGGAATCGAACCAAGGGCCTCATGCATGCAAGGCAAGCACTCTACCACTGAGCCACCTTCCGCCCCTATTGGTATCTTTTTTTTTTAATTTTATTTTTTTATTTTTTTTATTGTGAGAATACCGTACAGAGGAGTTACAATTACATGGGCAAGATAATGAGTATATTTCTTATCAAGCATTGTTGCCTCCTCTTTTTTTCCCCTTCCCATACTCCCCCCACCCCACCCCACCCGATCCTTCCCTGCCCCCACGCCCGCCATCAAAGTTGTAAAGTTCATTTTTTGACATAATGACTTGTACATCTCATTGTTGCAATGGGTCCACCTGTATCCCTAGTTAAACGATTTGTTTTTTCCCTTCCCCTCCACAAATTATACCAACATCAAATACAGTGAAAGCATGGGTTATACCATGGGAGAGGGACATACAAAGCAACATAGAAATCATCTTATAAATATGTTAGAAACAGTTGCATGAAAGAAAAAAACATTTGAATACTTATCTTGGGGCTCATTCCCCTAACATCAACTTATCTGAGCTTTGCTGCTTTACTCAGACATATACTAGTTATTGCAAATAAAGGAAACCATGGGACCTATGTTTCTTTGGGCCTGGCACTTACTTCATTTAATATAATTTTTTCCAAGTCTTTCCATTTCCTAACAACTGGGGCAATATCATTCTTTCTGATGGAGGCATAGAATTTCATTGTGTATATATATCACCTTTTCTTGATCCATTCATCTACTGAGGGGCATCTGAAATCAAAGAAAGGTTGGACAAATGGAATTGCATGAAATTGCAGAGCTTCTACATGGCAAAGGACATAGCTAGCAAGATCAATAGAAAGCCCATGGATTGGGAGAAGATCTTCACTAGCCATACGATGAACAAGGGTCTCATATCTAAAATATACCTGGAACTCAAAAAATTAAATTCCCCAAAAAACAAATCTTCAAAGAAACAACTGCCCAATAAATAAATGAGCTAAAGACTTAAAGAGAAACTTCTCTGAAGAGGAAAGGATGGCCAATAGACACATGAAGAAATGCTCAACCTCTCTAGCCATAAAAGAAATGCAAATCAAAACAACATTGAGATACCACCTCACCCCAGTTAGAATGGCTAAAATCAAGAACTCTAATAACAACAGATGCTGGAGGGGATGTGGACAGAAGGGAACCTTATTTCATTGTTGGTGGGAGTGTAAACTTGTTCAACCACTTTGGAAAGCAGTATGGAGGTTTCTCAAAAGACTCCACATAGAGCTCCCCTATGACCCAGCAATCTTACTGGTATCTCTTGATGGCAGGCATAGGCCCAAACAGAAATGGGAGCACAAAGAGTAGGCATCTCAGAAACGGCCCAAGAGGAAAAAAATGCTCTAGAAACACAAGAGTTCAATGAAGTTGTAAGATGAGCTAAGAATTCCCAAATAAAACACCGGCAACCACTGACAAATATCTGCTCTGTCTTACATTTTAGTCCTTTCCGTGTAGTATCTCATTTAACTCCCACCAAAATCTCATATTAGCACAGATCTGACATTTGCAAAAGAAAAGTTAGAGGATAAGGAAGCCATCCCCTAAGGCACAAAGTTATTTAATAGAAATCACTCTCTAGAGGTAAAGGAGTCAGCACATAATGATAATTGACCTGCATTGGCTGTTCCTATGTGTTGGGCGGTTACCTTGATCACTTCCTCCTGAGCTCCGTCAACTCGATGAAGAAGCTGCTATTTCAAGCACAGAGGGACAGAGTGGTCCACAACCCCTCTACTAAGTAAAAGAATGAACTGAGAATTCACATCCTAGCGAGAGAATGCAGGCTTCTAAACTAATCTTAACAGTAATATCAAGCTCACAGTATCATATCAAAAAGAGTTGATAAATGCAAAATGCTTAGAATGTGCCCGGTACATCACAAGCATAAATATTAACTATCTGTATTATTATTAATAACATTTTACTCTGATGCCTCTCGAAATGCAGACTACGAAGCCATTGAAAAATCTAACCAAGACAAAAATTTCAAATAGAATCCATTAAAATGGGAGGTTTTCAAGGACAACTCAACTTCGAGTTTTGAGTACATAAAAGTCACAATGCTTAGGAAAGGTGTCTACAGAATACTGGGGCATGAGATTAAAGTGAAGGAATGAGAAGAGGAAAACTAAACCAAAGGCTCCCTGAAACAGAGCCAGTAGCTGGAAATCCAGTCCAATAAGACATTCTCTCTCTCTCTCCCCGCCCCTTACACACACACACACACACACACACACACACACACACCTAAGTCCTTACAATGGGCTCATCTATTGTGCCCAATATTTCTGTTTCATCCTTGGAATTCCCAAAAGAGAAGTACCCAAAAGACTATTATTCTTTCCTTGTCATGTTATTAACAAAGAAGAGAAGTTGAGCCACCCTTTAGTGCACAAAGCCTAAAAGATGACCCAAGACATCAGCTCAGTGTACACTCACCCTAATACCTGGTGGACACCAATGTCTCCTTCCTTCTTGAATTATCAGCTTGGCATTCATGGCCTGGATTTTGACAAAGCATGGTTGATCCTTCAGCCTATGTGTCAGAAAACAGAAAACCCATTTGATCTTTTTCCCCTTTGTTATTAGAGATGCAATTGTGTTAACAGTTGTATCTCTGATGTTCTGGACGTGACCCCAATGAGGTAATGGAGAGTATACATGAGCAGAAAAAATCCATGCAACACTTGTTTTCTGGCCCTCTGCTGCCCCATTTCTATAGAACATTGTTGATGCCCAGGACAGGTGAGGAATGAAAATTCAGACTCCAGAAGAACATTAGACCAGCATGGAGTGTTGGTGGAGGGCGCATGCGCATGTATCAAGCTGTGAAATGTAGACAGCTGAGTTGGGGCTGTAGAGTGCATACTTAGCCGATTCAAGGCCCTGGGTACAAACTTCCTCTCAGTCAAAAGAGTTGAGTTAGCTGTTCACAGCATTCTCACACTGTTCTGGTGAGGCTGTAATACCTTTGCACTATTGAGCTGCAAAACCTCTATCTCAGTTTTGGTAATTTTGCACACTAAAAAAATTCCTTATATATTTTATTGAAAAAGCGACATTTCCCCAAAATGAACATAGCTGGCAAAAATTCATGCTAATAATTGAATTTTTTAAAGTTTATCCACCTACTAGGGTATTAAATAGAAAAATAGAAAATACCATGACATTTCAAGTCACTCAGCCCAAGAAACAAAGGGGAAAGCTTTGTATGTAGCACGTTTAACAGCACTTTGCTCTGCTTGTTTACAGCACTTTGCTTGTTTTTGAGTAAGTTTTTTTTTTAATCTGATTCATTGTATTTATATACTACTTTGTTGAATGGCCCCTTTGTAAAAGTACTGAAAGGTAAAAACAATTTTTTTTTTAAATCCACATTCATTCTATTTGCAAATGATGTGACCAGCGCTGGCTGGCAGCTTCCGGGGGGCTGTGTATGAGTTCACCCCCTGTATGTTGTGTGTCATGACTCTGCTCTGGGAACACCTGGTGTGTCTGGGGAGGCAAGATCCCTCATCCTAACACTGCAGTCACTGGCCCATGGCATCTGTTACCGCGCTCCCTCTACCGCCTGTGTATACCGCAGCGGGGCCAAATCCCTGGCCTTTGCCAGAGCCCTTCTTATTCCACATGGGCTATACTGCTGCCTTTTTTCCTTCGGGAGACCATTAAGTGAATTGATAATAACTACAAGGAACCTGTGTCTTACATCTTGCATCCAGACCAGGGCTACACAGGGAGTCCACGGCTCACAAGCCCAATGGAGTTCTTCCTTCTCCCAGCACCCACCAACACTTAAAAACCTTAGGCACCTGCTCTTTAGTTACGGAGGAAAGAACTGTTTGTTTCTTTGTTAAGCCTATTCAACTAAGTACAAGGGTAGATAATCTGATTCTTTTTGAAATTAAGAAACGTACCCCAACAAATGACATCAACCCCTTCTCTCTCTCTCTCTCTCTCTCTCTCTCTCTCTCTCTCTCTCTCTCTCTCTCTCTCTCTCTCTCTCTCTCTCTCTCTCTCTGTGTGTGTCTCTGTGTGTGTGTATGTCTCTCTGTGTCTCTCTCTCTGTCTCTCTCTCTCTCTGTGGTGGTGGTGATGGTGGTCATGGGACTTGAACTCTGGGTCCTTTTTGCTCAAGGCAAACCTTCTTCCACTTTGAGTCACAGCACCACTTCTGGTTTTTTGGTAGTTAATTGGAGCTAAGAGTCTCATGAAGCTGGACGCAGGTGGCTTACGCCTGTAATCCTAGCTACTCAGGAGGGTAAGATCTGAAAATCCCGGTTCAAAGCCAGCAGGGGCAGGAAAGTCCATGAAACTCTTATCTCCAATAAGCCACTAGAAAACCAAAGTGGCACTGTAGCTCAAGTGGTAGAGCGCTCACCTTGAGCTGAAGATCTGAAGGACAGCACTCAGGCCCAGGGTTCAAGCCCCAGAACTGACAAAAAAAAAAAAAAAAAAGAGTCTCATGAACCTTCCTGCCTGGGCTGGCTTTGAACCACCATCTTTCCATCCCAGCCTCCTGAACAGCTAGGATTACAGGCATGAGCCACTAGACTTGGGCAGCCCCTTCTCTTCCATGGTATTCTTCAGTCCCTGATCCTCTTGTATCCATTAAATGGAAGACAGAAGACATAAATGACAGCATCATGATCTCAAGACTGAGAATTTGATTCCCCGTTTGGCTTCTAGCAAACACCTCTAGCCCAACCACTCAAGTTCTCTGAACCTCAGTTTCTTCATTTGACTAAACAGGCGTGACATTGTTCTGCCAAACAAACGGCCTATCTCACTAATGGACTTGTGGAATATGCATATCATTTCTGTATCTCCTATCTTTTGATGGTATATGAGGCAAAACTGCTTTTACAGTTGTCATTCTGCCTTCATGTGTATCTTCCTGCATTCCTATAAGGAGGCCTGTGATTTCTGAACAAATCTTATCCACTCCAACAAAGTTGGCAATAAAAAAAAAAGTTAACTTAGAAATTGTTCTTTCCTGTGTCAAGTCCTGAAGTGATTGCTGCCACCAGGGACAGAGGGCACTGCCACTGTCACCTCTCATGTCAGACTTCTATTTTAGGTTCACATGGGTGCTACCTCCTCCGATCATACGCTTTAGAAGAAACAAAGCCCAATGTTAGCTATCAAGAACCTGCCTGGTGGGAGGAGGCACAATATTACGGGTCCTGGTTCTCTGATGAACAGATTTGGTGGGCGAATGCAGACTTTGAAATAAGCAAACAATATCAGTCAATGCTGAAAATAAAGGGGGTAACATACTTGATTAGGAGGAAAATCATAGGTAAAATTAGGTGAGTGAGCATGGTCATGTTCCCACTCCTGACTGCAACAACCCATGTACAGGTGTGGAAGTGAGCCGAGATAAAATGGAGAACTATTGTGCATTGAGTGCTGATCTGGAATGTTCTACCTTCTGACTCCTTTGGAGTCACTAATAAGCCTAGATCGGTGACTCTTGCTAAGCACGCATATGTATCGATAGAAAGTGTCAGAAGCATGGGCACTGAATCTGAGCATAATAGTAGGATGGTAATCCCTCCATAAACTCTGTTTCTTTGTACCTGGTGGGCCAAGGGTTATTTGTGTGGTTAGACCAAGAACTAGCAAGCATCAGTGTCCTTTAGCAGTCCTGATGGCTGTCTATGCAACTTTCCTTGCTTGAAGCTTCTCGTCCTCAGGCATTTTTATGAGGGATCCTTTAATTCTGCATATTTTTACTGTTTTTATTATCTTTTAAGTAGTTGTACAGCAGGATCTCCGTTCAACATATCCATTTAGGAGGACAATGCATCTTGATCAGTGTCAACCCTTCCATCATTCTCCCTCATCTCTTCTTTTTTCCTTCTTTTCTATTGGATGAACTCTTACCTTGAAAGTAGATGGATGAACAATTCAACATCTCTAACCCAGAAGAAAGGTCAGTCTTTCTTATAACAACAGAATCACTTCCTGATGTGACTCACCAAGGAGAGAGAAGATTATTTTTTGTTAATTTTTATTATGATTATTAATGCATATTAATTATATGAATTAATGAGATTGACTGTGACATTTTCAGACCTGCGAGAGTAGACTTGTTAAACTAAACATCTGGATTTGAGTTGCCAAGGTGGGTGAAATTCATATTTAAAGCCAAGGGCTGTGTGTGTGTGTGTGTGTGTGTGTGTGTGTGTGTGTGTGTGTGTGTGTGTGTGTGTGTGTGTGTGTGTGTGTGTGTGTGTGTGCGCGCACACACAGATAAAAACCAATGAGAGATGAGAAGAGATGAGGTAACAGTGGACAATAGTGACACAGGCCTTGGTGTTGGCCCTGGCTTCTGAGAGGGATACAAAAGCAACCGGTTTTTACACTAACCTTTCACTGTCAATTCTCCACAGAGGAGCATAAATTTCCTTCATCAACCAGTGGCCTCCTTTTCTGACTTCCCTCCTCCTTATCTGTAAGTAATCATTGGAACAACTCATATTTAAAACTTATTTCCCAAGGCCTTCGGGTTTGACTTCGTAGTCCATTGCTCTGTGCCTTGCAAACACAAGGAAACTCCTTCTTTTATTACTCATTTATTCTGTTTGGTTTCTTAGTCCTGTCCAACAGGACTCTCATGAGGACAGAATATTCCTAAAGGCACTTATTTTGGCCATAAGAAGAGAAATTTCTCTACAGATGCCGTTCAGAGTACACTCACTATTTCTATAATGGAATGCCAGCAATGTTGCCTGAAGCAACCCAACCCGTCCAACAATATGTGTATTCATAGGAACGTTAAACAACGGAGAGCGTTCTGCAGTTCAGACACTGTGATTCTGTTGATCAGAAGCCCTCCAAATCTACCTTCGTCCTCTCTACACCTCAACCCTCTGTCCCTGGAAACAGCGTTTTATTGCCCTTTCTGTGCCAAAGCTTTATGACAATTATCACCCCGATCCATAATTAGCAAGTGGTAACAGATAGGTAGATAGATCCACTTAGAGTGACATCTCTGACAAGCTGACATCACCGCCCCCCTCACACCCAACCTTCAACAATCCCTGCAAGGCGTCCCATTTTCAACATGACCATGCTCCAAGACAGGGTTGGCAAGCCTCGTCTAGTGTTCCTGAAGGGGGAAGGGGCTATAAAAGCAACATGTTCGCACAAGCATGGCAGAGCCCATACAATTAAAAACAGGTTTGGCTTCCCTGTGCATCAGTAAGACAACGTCAAAGCAACATTCATCCTGCAAATTTTCCCTTGTGAATTCAAATGAACTGTGAGTCTTGGGGTGCTTTCTGTTTGCATGTGGCTGCCTTTGAGGGTGTGTTTCTAGAAGGGTTCGATGTGTTTCTTTCTGGGGGTCATGCCATTGGCATTTGTGCCAAAACACGGCTACGGAGTGCCTGGGATGAGTGGTTGGCATTTTGGATTTACCTCCATCAGGTATCTCATTCCAGGTAAATTAATTCTCCAAATCCGACTCCTTTGCCTTGAGAAATGATCACTTACTCTTAATGATCTGTAGGCAGTTGCCTCTCACAGACTGGACTTGAGTTTCAAAGGTCATAAAAAAATAAAATAAGCCATAGATACATTTACTACTAGGAAATAGAATAAATTTCACTACAAGTGGCAGCTAATGATATCTTTATTGTTGTCGTTCTAGAATTGTGCATTAAATAGTAGATCTTAGGATATTGCAAGAACTCTCTACCTTATAGCTAAAATCTTTACTCCTGATGTGCAACCAAGAACATAGAAGGATATGGTAGAAGCTGATCGTAGTTGTAGCTGACTTACTAATTCGGTACAGGGTAGAATATGCTTACACTTATTTGTTCTTTTTCTAATTCTGTCCATATTCAACTACACAGAAAGCAATCTCATGCCTTATTTGCATGCTTATAGTTCAAAGGTTCAGCCATGTAAGAAAATACAGGGCACAAAGTTAAAATCGTGAAAGTTCAAGCCACTGTGTGTACAACAAATCTTTTCAATAAAGTTAAATCATCAGCACCTGAGGCTCCATCCATTAATATACAAGGGAAGTACCATGAAAAAATAGTGCATTGGAATTGCCAATTTCTTAATAATGATGACTAATATTAAGAGGAAAAATATGGGCAAAAAGGACAATTACTTTCAGAGTAATACACTTGATTTAAAAGTTACCATGAGATGATTTTACTTTCATTTAATCAGTCTCACCCAACCCTACTCAAGTAATTTTAATATTTTCATGTTTCTTTGGGATTATTTTATCTACCATACCATCACCAGAAGTGCAACAAGAAAATTACCAAAATATAAATCAACTTTTTATTACACCATTCTGAGATTAACAATTTGCAATACATAGAAAATATTTTACAATGTATGAAACAAAACAAAAATCCTGACGGAACAAGTAAAGAAAAAAATATATAGGTACATGTATCTATCAACTTGTATAAGTGTGTGTAGTTGTTTTGAAATATTAAAAAATTCCTTCAGTTTATTATATAGTTGACCTGTAAAAGTACGAATATATATATATAATTTTATAATTCTTTAAAACATATTTTTTGCTTTCTTTTTGATCAATAAAGAAATAGAAAAACAAAGTCTGAGCTTTCATTTTTGTGTGGATAAGAAAATTAATTCTCTCAATTACCTTAGGAACTATTAATGTTTTCAATTTTTATTGATTCCATATATTGGAGCTTTGAAATTGGTTCGGAGCTTCTACTTGCTAGTCTATGTATTTTCTAACAGCAGATAGAAAAGATAAACGGGGAGAAGCAGCTGCCTTAGTCCGGCTGAGGCAATAAGCAATTCAACTTTTTACATCACAAAAATCACCCACAATTTCCCCAAAACAGAAAGGTCGGGTACACATAAATAAATGTATATGATAATGAAAATAATGTTTAAATAGTTACACAATTTGAGTCTTCCCCTTCACTTACTCAAACATTGCATCTTACTAAGAACACTGTTTCATGAGCAGGGCATTGTTATCATTTAATTTAAATATTGATTATGCTTTTCATAGTAAATATTTAAATTTATTAGAAAAAAATGAGTTGATGTATGTAGATATAGGGTTTATTAATTCAATGTTAATGGCTCCATTTCCTAATGATTATTCATCCAAAACTTGTTTTAAAGATAAAAGGTAATAAAAGGGTTTAATAGGTCTCTCGATGCAAATTATCAAATGATCAACAAGTGACATGACGCAGTGATTTAAGAAGGTCATTGAGGGGACAAAAGTTAAATAACAAAATATTCAGAAGTTATTCAGCACTGTAATAATTCATTTTCCTGAATGCTCAAATAGACCTAATGTCAAGGAATGCTTGTAGAAATAAGTTGAAGAATCAGAAAGTTATTAACAAAATTCTTAGATCTTAATCATAGGTACATTAAGCACCCTTGGTGTGAACAAAAGATGTACACAATTCATTATATCATTATACTAATTTGTCATATTATTGGAAAATCCTATAATGAAATGTACTCCCAACAACTAGAGTTACATAAGAGTTTTATTATTTTAATATCGTTGCTTTCCTTTAGTTTTGGTTTGAAGCAATAGGTTCAGTCTTAGAACTTAGAGAATTTACTTTCCCAGACTTCACCATAAATCAGATTTCTGAGAGCTTTCTTTATGGAAACAAAATGAAATTCAAGCACCTGCCTATGAAAACCACATCACTCTACTGCTTATACAACAACCAAACATGAACAAGCAGGCCAAGTCTTCTCTGTTCTCCCTGGGCCTTAGAACAAGGAACAAGACTTAAAAGTGAAATTCTGTGTCTCTTCTTTGCATCTTTGCTCACATACATCTCTTAAAAAGCACAGCTAACAGAGCAAACCTGAGCCGCAGGTGTGTTGTGGAAGCTGCTAGTAAAAATTATTTTAAAACATTTGGAAACTGCCAAGCTCTGAGAAAATGCTTATTAAAAACTAATAAAATTGTGAAAATTGAGGAGAAAGCATACAGTAAACTTTTTTTGTGTGTGTGCCTTAAGGAAGTCGGTTTAGTCTTTGGCCACGTGGGTTTGGCTCGGGTTAAACTCAGGCAAGAAAAACAGGCTTGGCCATTGTTTCATAATGGATTGCTAAGGAGAGTCAGAAACAGCAGTGCTACGGTCACCAGGTCACACGGGATCCTTCGTCAGGGCCAAGAGCATCCAGAATTTCACAAGCCATGGAAAATTCTGCACACAGATCTCTTAGGCAGAATCTACCTCCTTTACAAGAAGCTGAGGAGGAGCAATAGTAAATGAAATCTAAAATTTCATTGAGTTTATTCCTGCTTGGACTCCTGATCCATAAGGCAAATGAAAAAAGTAAATTGGATCATGTAAACAGCCAGTCTTGGATTGTTTCGTTCATAAATGTCAAGAGAATCCACATTGTGGGGTTTTTAATGGTCCCTGGTGCTAGAGAAAGATATACTTCCAAAAAGCATAGTTTCATAAAGACCAAAAGGAGAGAGAATTTTTCCCCCTAACTTTAGGATATATTTGTGGAAGGCGTAATCTTACTTAAAAACATTATCGTAGGTCAAATCAATTCATTGGCTAATTCTGTATAACTAACTTGTTTCAGAGAATGTTCTGACCCTGGTCTTTCTTCAGTAGCGTGGTTTTCAAATCTGCTTGATTCTAAGACTTCTGTTCTGGACAGAAGAAATGAAAATCCTTACAACAAAACAAACAACAACAACAAAAATAGTCCTATGCAGTTTTAAGCACTTTTTTCAGGCACCCTAGATGTGGTTTATAATCAAGCGTGCTTTAGATAACTAGTTTAAGACTGAGAATTCCAGGGAGTGTGAATAGATTTAACACCAAATAAAGAAAAACGTTGGAAAATGGACTGCTGCCAGGTGATAGAGTTGGGGCTTGAGTAGTAAGTGCAAGACCGTGGGTTAACTTCCCAGTGCCCCTTCCCCAAAAAGTACCCCCAAAATAGACAGCATGATTCTTTGCTACTTGTCCCCAGGAAGCACTATGACCTTTTTCCTCCAAAGTTTTTCCTGGATCTGTTATACAGATTTAGAGATAGCATAATAACCAGTAATTGGGATCCAACTTGACAACACACAGACAGTTTTCAAAAGTTGTTTCAAAAATCTTAGGAGGATAAAACCTGTAACTAAAGAACTTCAAACATAGCATTTCATAAGAAAAAGAAAGAACAGAAAAGAAAGTTATCTGGGCACCAGTGGCTCACGCCTGTAATCCTAGCTACTCAGGAGGTTGAGATCCGAGGATCATAGTTGGAAGCCAGCCCAGGCAAGAAAGTCCATGATACTCTCCAATAAAATAAAGCCAGAAATGGTGCTGTGGCTCAAGTGGTAGAATGTTAGCTAGCCTTGAGCACAAAGAGGCTCAGGGACAGCACTCAGGCCCGAGTTCAAGTCCCAGGACAGGCTAAAAAAAAGTTAAATAAAATAATGTTTAATTACAGAGAACATCTGTTCAATTACCTACTGACTATTCAACAAGGTGGCATTTCATTAGAACCAACCCCAATGGAGTAAATTTGTTGTGTTGTCACATATATCTGAGCTGAAATAAGTGTATAGTCACATAGGCTAATGCTGCAGGACTTGAAGGTAACTGCTTGGAACAGTTTTTGTGGTTTTGCATGAGATGCAATCATGCAGAATCACAAAAATAAAGTGCTTTGTTTCCAGGATGCTTAATTCTGTATTGAAAATAACGTTTGTGATAAAGCCATGAAGTTCTAATAAACAACATCTGAAACTTTTTTTTTTCTTTTTTGTGGGTCATACGGATTGAACTCAGGGCCTGGGCACTGTCCCTGAGCTTTCCTGCTCAAGGTTAGTACTCTACCACTTTGAGCCAGAACCCCAGTTCTAATTTTCTGGTGGTTAGAGAATAAGAGTCCTGCCCAGGCTGGCTTTGAACTATGATCCTCAGATCTCAGCTTCCAGAATAGCTAGAATTATAGCCATAAGCCACTGGCACCCCCAGCTTGAAACTTATTTTATTTCACCTTCTGATCAAGACAATTGTACCCAACTCCATCACCCACAACAGCATTACCCACTGATTTTTGTAGAGAGGCCACCTAGGTTCTCCCTAGAATAACAAACACATTCTTAAAAGCATCACCTTAGGTTGGTCAGCTCATAGTAAATCTATGTATATAAACTCCACTAACTTAAAAACTCTTGTCAGTTCCATTCTTTATCTCCACCAAATACTCATAAGGTTCAAGTGGTGAGATACAAAGGAATAAGCTTTCAGTTCTGCATGGAATTGCTATTCAAGATCTTTTACCTAGAGAATTCTCCCGAGTCAGTTGACTGCCACTCTTCATAATGACTTTTGGTTTTACAGGTCAAAAAATAATAGTAATTCTTAATTATTCGTTCCTGTCACCTTATTGCAAATAAAGAAATTGAGGCTTGGCCAGCCAGAACCAATGGAGGTGTTGGGTGTTTTCAGATGACTGAGCTAGTCAATGTCCCAGAAAGACCCCGTAGCAATTACGGAAAAAGTAGTAATTACTATAATGATTCCTTTTATCAGTCAATCTGATTAGATAGTTGTCCATTCCATTAAAAAAAAAAAAACTTCACCTAGGGAAAGAGCTTTCTGAATCATTTAATGCAGAATGTAACAAAATAAAACGTCTGCCTTCAGAAGTCTGGATGACCTGGATTGCAGGGGCACCCGGGGAACAGATCCTTTCTTGCTTTTATTTCTAATTGCCTGCAGGGGTTCCTAATAGATACACGATCTGTTTGTTTTGGAATCGGATCCTGGACACTGAGTGAGCAGCTCAGCCTTGCTCCTGTGATGATTCGTCTCCTGCATGTCACTTCTGTGCAGTCCCTCTCCATGATTGCTTCATAAAATTAAAAGTTGGAGAGCCAGAAAGACTGTGCAGGTGACAGTTGGATGAATCCCATGGGAATATATCTCAGGTCTGTGTCCAATGGGGAATAAAAGAAGGCCTGGCAAGCTCTTGGTTATTTCTTTTTTCCTTTCCTTGTAGGTTCAGAGGACATTGTTAAGATGATCACAGAGCTTTCTTTCATTACAACATTTCCCCCTCCTCCAATGATGTCTGCCACTTTCTCCTTTCCCTGGATCTAGCTACAGGAGAGTAGGAGAGGTGAGCTGAGAAACATCTTCTCCTTCCAGCTATATTTTCCTGTCTTCATTTTCCCCAGGCCCCAGTGGGAATATGGCAATGCTATAAATCCAGGGAGACTGTACAGACAAGATCACACTTTCACCTAAAAGAAAAGTGAAGCTGGTCCCGTGCAAGTAAAATAGCTCCAATGTGGAATACTCCATCACTAGAGCAACGAGAAGGCTGGATCAGAAAGGGACTCAGCATCTTTTCCTTTTATTTCCAGAAGAAAAGTCCAGTGACTAGCAATCACACAGCTCCTGTGAAAGAGCCATCCTGTGGTTGCTCGCTACAAACCCACATGAGAAAAGGCCAAAACATAGCATTCATCAGGCAACAAATAGGAACTCAAAAGCTATTATTATATGTGGGAATCTTTCAGGATTAATATTACTGTAAAATGCAGTCTAGCCTTTAAGGAGTTCATAATCTCCATGGGTAAAGGAGATTTAAACATGAGTAAAGTACAGAAAAAAAAGCAAATGAGGATATGCAACTAAAGTAATAATAATATAGCAATAGGTGTATTCCACAGGATCTCAAAGAAAAGTAAAGTCACAAGTTCTTGAGATGGGTGGATGAGAAATAAATCATAGCTTTCCTGCAGCAGAGAGACACAGAGTTATTTCTGAATGTAAGGATTGGCTACAACACCTCTGTAGTTCCTGACTTCCTTAATTTATTCGAAATACTCTCTAACCAAAGAAAAATCAAGAGCTAAGATCATCATCATAGAAGAAGGGATGTAGAAACAAACATGAAGAGATGTTCTCATTTTAAGATTGTTGTTGTTGTTATTGTTGTTTGACTCATTCCTTCTCAAACACCATTTTGTTGCTAACTTCACTCTCTTCTATGGAAAAAATAAGTTGCTATTTCAGAAATCCCTGCACACGCTGCCTAATTACACTTTGTTTTTCTTTGTATACCATTCCAACATTGTAGTAATGGTCCTTCCAACAAGTCAGGACACATTCCTACAAAAAAAGCTAATGACAAAGTGAAGACCGCATCCAGCTTGTCATTCTCTTAAGGTTCATTTGTCATGTGTAGCCATGTTGTCCCCAACCCTCTCCTCAATTCTATATGTCGATTTAATGTGCGCTAACACTTCTCTACCACATATCCTGAACAATCCAGAGCTGATGGGAATGTCTCTTTAACCTTTGGAGCAGGTGAAAACGTATGCTGTCGTAGGTGCCCAGCCACTCAAAGTCATTGAGGTGGTTCTCAAAAAAAGTAAACAGACATGCCATAATAAAACAAAGAACTAGGAAAGGAGTGGGAACTGGGAATGGTGGGAGAGAGGGTGGGAAAAGAGACAGAAAAAAGAAAGAAGGAAAGAAAGACAACTGGGAGGAAGGAGGAAGGATGGAAGGGAGGTAGGGAGGAAGGAAGGAAGGAAGGAAGGAAGGAAGGAAGGAAGGAAGGAAGGAAGGAAGGAAGGAAGGAAGGAAGGAAGGAAGGGGGAGGAGAGGAGGGCAAAAGGGAAAGGAGAAGAGACAGAGAGAGGGGAGGGGAGGGAAGGGGAGGGAAGGGGAGGGGAGGGGAGGGAAGGGGAGATAAGGGGAAGGAAGGGGAGGGAAGGGGAGGGAAGGGAAGGGAAGAAAAGGGAAGGGAAGGGAAGGGAAGGGAAGGGAAGGGAAGGGAAGGGAAGGGAAGGGAAGGGAAGGGAAGGGAAGAAAAGGGAAGGGAAGGGAAGGGAAGGGAAGGGAAGGGAAGGGAAGGGAAGGGAAGGGAAGGGAAGGGAAGGGAAGGGAAGGGAAGAAAAGGGAAGGGAAGGGAAGGGAAGGGAAGGGAAGGGAAGGGAAGGGAAGGGAAGGGAAGGGAAGGGAAGGGAAGGGAAGGGAAGGGAAGGGAAGAAAAGGGAAGGGAAGGGAAGGGAAGGGAAGGGAAGGGAAGGGAAGGGAAGGGAAGGGAAGGGAAGGGAAGGGAAGGGAAGGGAAGGGAAGGTAAGGGAAGGGAAGGGAAGAAAAGGGAAGGGAAGGGAAGGGAAGGGAAGGGAAGGGAAGGGAAGGGAAGGGAAGGGAAGGGAAGGGAAGGGAAGGGAAGGGAAGGGAAGGGAAGGGAAGGGAAGGGAAGGGAAGAAAAGGGAAGGGAAGGGAAGGGAAGGGAAGGGAAGGGAAGGGAAGGGAAGGGAAGGGAAGGGAAGGGAAGGGAAGGGAAGGGAAGGGAAGGGAAGGGAAGGGAAGGGAAGGGAAGGGAAGGGAAGGGAAGGGAAGAAAATGGAAGGGAAGGGAAGGGAAGGGAAGGGAAGGGAAGGGAAGGGAAGGGAAGGGAAGGGAAGGGAAGGGAAGGGAAGGGAAGGGAAAACTGCAACACAGCACACAGGTATTGTTCCAGAGCTCTGTCTTGGCTTGTCACAGAGATATTTCACTTGGGAGAAAAATAGTGCAATAAACCTCTAACATTGGTTCCCTCAACAACAAACCTGCCACCCACACAACCTTGCTATTCCAACGCCTTGCTCGTTTTTCTTGTTACCTTATTATGATGAGCCTCTTAGTCAAGTCTCAGTTTGACTAACCTATCGCCATAGGCTACTAGTTGGTCAACTTTCATCCTATTTAACAAAAACAATGAGATGGCCCTGAACACTCCTGTTGCTGCTGTTACTCTCTCACAGGCTCAACCAGACAGTCCAGTGAATCAGCTACACCTGGGAGTAAGGGCCACGTTAGGGACCACAGCCTGCTTGCTTGCTTTGTTCTTTGTAGAATAAAGGGAAACGTACTCTTTAGATTTTATATTCAATCTGTTGATGCATGTATGAAAGAATGGGGATTTTTTTCCCCCTTGTCTACATACTCATTTGGAAAAGGGATATTCCAGTCACTAACAAGGAAATAGAGTACTAAAACTGCAAATCAAAATTGAAATAAAAATAATTGGCCTGTACTGTGCTGCTTGCCAAATGCCAGCAGGGTTCTGAAATCATTGTCCATGTGGGCTCTTTATTAATCCTCATTATAGTTCGATAGGTTAGGTGCTATAATTACCCCATTTTATAGAACTGGAACACAAAGGCACAGAAAAGTTCATTGATATGCCCAACCACAGCAAATAAATAACATACTCAGAATTGGGATCCAGTCAATCCGGCTGCAAATCTACCCTCTTAAATCCTGATCATGCCGGCGACAGTAAAGGAAGCCAGCTTAATTATGTTCCAGCTTATCAACACATTTATAAAAATCTGACCCATGTCAAAACAAAATAGAAGAAAAGTAGATTGAGGTTTCCCCAAAATCCATATTAAATTCTGAAAATCGGAATCCACAAATGTAATTTCTTATGTCTAAAAATCTCATTTGGAAAAAAAAAGTGTTTCATATCCAAGAAAAGGACAGAACCCCAGTTTTCCAGTTATTTTCCATCTATAGAAGGAAAAATAACATTAGTGCCAAGGTAGTGTTAATATATACAAAGCCTGTGGCATGGACTTACTTTGATATATGGTGGGCGATCAATAGATAATAGCTACTATTTATAACTATTATTGGATTTTTCCCCCTGTGTTCTTCATTATCAGATCTATCTTGCATTTCATTGTCTCCTCTCACTTCAGGGTATAAATAAATGTTCCCACTCACCCATCAAAACAAACCACAATACTATGAGGTGATAATCTGAACAGAATTCCAATTGGGAAATGGCAAATGCATAAACTAGAACTCCCTGGACTTAATAATCAGGTTTCAAAGGAAGCACTTACCTGGGATAGTGAAAGTTATTTGAGAAAGATCTGTTGGATCAGATACAGAGATGGAAACTTGGATAGACATATTGGCTGAACGAAGAAAGTTACAGCAGTGTAGTTATAATTAGATAAACTGCATCCAAAAAAATGCATGATTTAGTAATCGAACTCCATCTACACTTGGGAAGCCATTGAAACATGTTTCTACCAACTGTTGCAGTGTGGTGTCATCTCTCTAATCTCTTTTTCTCTCTCTTTCTCTCTTCTTTCCCTCTACTTTTAGAAGAGCAATGGAATGTGAATCCAGGATTTGCAGAAGAAAGGGGTCCAGGAGCTGTTTAGGGACACAAGTGTTTATCCCTTTAATCTGGCCACAGTTTCCCCCTCTGAAATGGAGCTGGAATCCCACTGTCAGCGTTCAGAGTCGTGGCCTTGAGGAAAAGAAATCACAAAAATTGTTTCATATTCTATTGATGCAGAAGTTAGCTAGGCACTTGTGCCTCATGCCTATAATCCTAGCTACTCAGAAAGCTGAGCTCTGAGAATCATGGTGTGAAGTCAGCCCAGGCAGGAAAATCCTTGAGACTCTTCACTCCAATTAACCACAAAAAGCTGAAAGTGGAGCTGTGGTTCAAGTGGTAGAGCACTAGCCTTGAATACAAAAGCTCAAACACAGTGCCCAGAGTTGAAGCCTCAGGACCAGCAAGAAAAAAATGTATAAAAGGATAGCTCTGGGGACTGAGCTATCCAGAAACACAAGTATGAAAATATGTGTAACGTCTCACATGTAAGTTCAAGAAAAACAATAACACACCTGTGTGTACATGTCTCTATGGTATCCGTGTGGGTCACTGACCCTTTCAATGACAATTTTCTCTATGTCACTTGTAGGAAAGATGTGGTGGTGATAAAGAAAAATCAGGATTTGTGAATTAGGCAGAACCATTTGATTGTTTGTTCAAGGCTGGTGCTCTGCCACATGAGTCATAGTTCCATTTCAAGCCTTTGGTGGTTATTTGGAGATAAAAGTCTCAGTCTTTCCTTCCCAGGCTTGGCTTCCAACCATGATCATGAGATCTCAGCTACATGAATATCTAGGATTACAGGAATGAGCCACTGGCACCTGACCAAGGTAACATTTTCTAATGTAAGTAATAATATTTAGGATCTGAAATACCAAACTCATGTGTCTTATACACATTCCAAACATGGCCAATTAAATATTCCACTGGAAATCCATATAATATTATAACACTAGTAAATAAATTATAGAGAAACATACATGAGACTAAGATAAAATATTGACTTGACAAAATGAAAGCCTGCAGATTATCTTGTAAAGAAGAGATCTTCTGAGCTACTGATAAAAACTACTGGCGGGGGGAGGGGGGGAGGAGAGAAGGGAATGTATTCTGAGATTAACTGCTACATGTTTAAAAAACAAACATATATACTTTTTTCAGAGTACTTTGAGGTTCCCAGAAAAGCTGAGCAGAGGGTAAAGAGAATTTCCACATACACAGGTCCACCTGGGCACACAGCCTTTCTCGCTAACAGAGTGGTAACAGAGTGGCCCATTTGTCCTTGATTTGTCCTGTACCAATGTGTCCACAGTCAACCTAAGGTTTTCTGCCACTGCTGTATATTCTGTAGGTTTAGACAGCTGAATAATGGCCTGTATCTCTCATCATAAGCCATACACAGTGCTTCCTTAGTTAACTGTCTCTTCCTCCCTGCCTCCAGCAGCTCCTGGTAGCCATGAGTCTTTCTCTAGTCATGTAGGTGGGTAGCTTTTGCAGCCTGCCTTCTTAGACTTAGTAATATGGACTTAGTACTTACTTTACATCACAAAACTTTGGGAAAGGTTTTAATTAGCTACTCATACTTGGGGTAGAAATCTCTTAAAATATTCAAATGTCCTAATTTGAATTTTTTTAATTAACACATTGACTCTTGTCTCATTGGGAAACTAGGACTTGAGATGGTATATCTAGACATTGTTCTTCTAAAATGCTTAATAACCATTATTCCATAAGATTGTTTTGTAAAAGAGCAGAATCCTAAATAGCATAAGTCCCCCTTCTAGCCCAACATCCATTGGTATTATAAATCCTTATCCGGTGCAGTGAAGCAAAAGTCAGGGAACCAAAATTTGATTTGAAATATAATTTTGAGACTGTGTACATACAGCAGCTCATGTCTGTACCACAGCAATATGGGAGGCAGAGACTGTAAGGAGAGTAGTTCAAGGACAGCATGGGCATTAAGTTAGCAAGGGCCTCCTATCTTCATTTTTTTTTTAAAGCTGAACATGGTGGCATTTGTTCTAATTCCAGTTACATGGAAGGTTTGTAAATAAGAAGATCAAGGAAGGAAGGAAGGAAGGAAGGGAGGGAGGAAGGAAGGAAGGGAGGGGGGGGAGGGGAAGGGGGGAAGGGGAAGGGAAAGGAAGAAAGGTGAGGAATGGAGGAAAGAGGAAAGGAAGAAAGGAGGGGAAAACACTGGGGAGGTTTGTAAATCAAATGTGTGTGTGTGTGTGTGTGTGTGTGTGTGTGTGTGTGTGTGTGTGTGTGTGTGTGTGTGTGATTGTATTTAGACAACAGAGAATAACAGTTTACCATGCTTGAACTAGTCACCAAATGGCCTGAATTCTCCTCTATCCTCTGAACTGATTTTCTGATTGGCCACAGGTGAGTCCCTTCCAGTTACTGGAGCCCTTGCT
Organism: Dipodomys merriami; assembly: GCF_024711535.1. Taxonomy (NCBI): domain Eukaryota; kingdom Metazoa; phylum Chordata; class Mammalia; order Rodentia; family Heteromyidae; genus Dipodomys; species Dipodomys merriami. The sequence goes on along the minus strand of NW_027205603.1, from coordinate 1,170,795 downwards.
CAGCCAGCCAGCATTGATTTGAATCCTTTCTCAAACACTTGGTAGCTGTGTAACTTGGGGCAAGGTACTTAACCTTTTTGTACCTCAGTTCCCTCATCTGTAAAACACGGGTAATAATCATTTCTAGTCCATAGAGCTGTGTGAGGGGTTAATGAGATAATGCATGAGAAGTATTGTTTGGGCCATCATATGTTCTTAATAAATATTAGGCATTGTTACGAGCTCTGACTCACAGTTTCATCTCACAAAAACATGAGAGGGTTAGGCTAGGTGAACTTATGATTCTTCCCTTCTGGAAAACTCTGTCGTATGAAATGTAGTGAATAACCCAACCACCCAGGTTTTTAGACACAAAGATCACCCCATCAGATCTTACATCCAAGTTTATCTACCACACCACCAGTCTTATTGATTCTTATTTTACATGCAATTCAACAACAGTGTTTATCTGACTTCTTAGGCTACAGAAAACTGAAATGCTCAGACTAAGGAGGACAATAGAACATTGAGAGGAAAACACCTGGTGAGTGAGAATGGCTGGAAACAGTATGAGATTGGGAAAACAGTAAACAATTTTTCAATCACAGAATAAGTCCATACACAAAACTAGGACTCCAAGTCATTTAAAAAAAATTTAATTACATTTGGCAAAATGCTGAAGGCAACAAAACAACTTCTAACAAAAAAAAATTGTTAGTATTTTACCAGCATGGGGCCATCACTTGTCTGATTATTTTCTTTAATGGACAAAATGACAGTATTTAAACTTCTGCCCTAGTATGTTGGCTCTCCTGTCTCTCCAAGTTCCTTGGGCACCATATGAAATGTTATAGAATACACACACACACACACACACACACACACACACACACACACACACACACAGTCATGGGGCCTGAACTCCAGGCCTTGGCGCTGTCCCTCAGCTCTTCAGCTCAAGGCTAGCGCTCTACCACTAAGCCATAGCGCCACTCCTGGCTTTTTCTGCTTATGTGGTGCTGAGGCATCGAACCCAGGGCCTCATGCATGCAAGGCAAGCACTCTACCACTGAGCCACCTTCCCGGCCCCATTCTACTCTTTGGTTTTTTTGTCTTATTTTGGTTTAGCTAAGGCAAAATCTCACTATGTTTCCCAGGCTAAACTCAAACACTTGATCCTCCTACCTCAGGCTCCAGAATGCTGGAATTATAAATTCATGCCACCATACCAGGCTTTCTATTATTCTTTATTATGAATGTAACCCAGATCATTCCTGTGCAGTATACTTCAACTGACAGCATGATGGGGGGGAGGGTAGGGAAGAAGCAGACACACATGTCTTTGTGTTCTTCCTGCACTATTAAGAGGCCTGTCATGTGACATTTCCAGCAGCAGAGAACACAAACTGGCTTAAATTACAAGTAAATATACTCCTTCACATGACTGCCAATGCAGAAAGTTCAAGGAAGGCTCTAGACTCAGTGGGATCAGCAACACAGTGATAGCATCAACGTAGTGTTAGAGCCATGCTGTGGCCTTTGAGAGGCCATCAATGGCACTTGGAACTTCATGTGTACCAAAACAAAGAAAGTCCTTCATCATACCTTGATAGTAAATCTTCCCCTTATCTATAGTGAATCGACATCGATTCAGTATACCTCTGGACCAAAGGAGGAAAAACAAGGAAACACCTGCTTCTACTGCCTCGGATTAAATGGGATCTCCTCCTACCATGGGAATGAGAGAATGAAGCGTCTGTCTCCAGTCATTGTAGGGAAGGGCGAATGCATAACGAATCGGGTTCATTGTGAAAGAGTGCAGGAGAAGAGGTGTTGGGTGGATAAAACTCATTACTGAATTATTTAAATGGCATTTCCGTTTCTAACCTACCTGCATTTTCCTTAGCCAAAATACTGATGTCAGCTGATTCTTGGAATATATATTAAGAAGACAGCAGACAATGGCACCTTCCCATAAATTGTCCTGATTTCTTTCAGGACATGGTTCAACACTTTATAGGAATAAGAAAAGTGATGGGTAGTCTTATAAAAATAAGTTTTAGGGCTGGGAAGGTGGCTCAGTGGTAGAGCGCTTGCCTTGCATGCATGAGGCCCTGGGTTCGATTCCTCCGCATCACATACGCAAAAAGAAAAAAGCCGGAAGTGGCGCTGTGGCTCAAGTGGTAGAGCGCTAGCCTTGAGCTGAAAGAGCTGAGGGAGAGCACCCAGGCCCAGAGTTCAGGCCCCACGACCGGACCCCCCCCCCCCAAAAAAAAAAAGTTTGATTAATAAAACTCAAATAAGAGCATAGATTTTTAGTGACGTATGTTGATTTTCCAAAGTAAGGAGTTTCATGTGAAACTAAGTAAACCTAAGTAAAAACAAACAAACAAACAAAACTGATGGAATGATTAAATGTTAAAGCACCTAACAAACACAAGGCCCTGAGTTCAAAGAGCCAAAAGGAAAAAAAAAAAAAGAAGACATATAGAAGGAAATTTAATTTCATTGAAGGGCAACTCCTTTGTACAACTACTTAAAGATAATAAAAACATTCGAAAATTAAGGCTTTTCATTATTACATGGCTATCTGTGCAGGTATCATACTTGGATACTATGTGATCCATAAGTGAATACCGCTTTCTTTACTCACAAAATCGCACCTAACTCAGCTCACTTTTGCCAGATGACAGTGCAACTTTTGTTAAGCTCAGAAGTATTCCTTCAACAAGGGCTACAGACCTCTGAGGCTGCGAGACGCGTTTCTGGATCCTATCTCTCAGTCCATGTGAATGCACATGATGTTGTCCTTCTAGCTGCTCAGAACTGGTTCATCCTGAGGAGAAGTTGCTGGCACGCCCTGAACATTGTGTAAGCCCCTCTAGGTTCAGAGGCCCATAGCGCCTTAGCGCTGCGCTGTTCAAGCTAAGTCAGATCCCCTGTTGTAACATCACTGCTATCTCCGTAAGATAATCCAAAATTGTCTACTGGCTATGTAATTTGTGCAATGACTTTAATAGGAGCTGTAGCTATCAATAAACCATACAGTATTTTTGTCATCTTTTCCTGATAGTGGTTTTGATAAGATTTAAAGTAATGTCAACTTTAATTCAATGACATGTATGTATGTGATAAACAAACAACTTTTAAAAGTAGATGTAATCACCTTTTATGTATCTCAAAGATTTTGCCACGTTTTTATTTTCAATTGCCAGTACTAGGGCTTGAAATCAGGGCCTGGGGGTCTTGCATAACAATTTCACTCGTGGTTCTTGCTCTACCACTTGAGCCACAGTTCCACTTTCCCTTCCTGATGGTTAATTGGAGTTAAGAGTCTCTCAGGTTTATTTGCCGATGCTGGCTTTGAACTGTGTGTGACCCTCACATCTCAGCCTCTTGAGTAGCTAGGATTATGGGTGTGAGTTACCAGCACTTGGCTTTGCTACATGGCTTTACTTTCTTGGCTTTTGAGATTTGCTTTAAAAAAAAAAAATAACATTTGTTGAAAAAAGCAAATCTGTCTTTTTCAATTTATTAGTCCTTGATCCATGGGGGATTCCCAGGAAAGTGACTACATATTTTTTTTTCCAATAAACCTTCAGAAATTACTTTTTAAAAGAAACTTTAATAATTTAGTAGAAAAATAAAACATAAATCCTGTTCAAACTTTTATGTGGGCATAGTGGTCCTTACTGTAATCCTAGCTTCTCAGGAAGTAGCTAGCTCGAGCCAAAAGTTAGTGGGAACTCCTTCTCAACCAGCTACATAAGAGTCGTCAAATGTGGGAGAATCATAGTACAAGGTCAATCCAGGTGTAAGGGAGTCCCTATCTAAAGAAAACAAATTACCAATACAAGAGTTGGGGGTATAGCCCAGGAAATATAAAGGCCCTGAGTTGTTCCAACCCTAGGACTGCCAAAGACATTTTTTTAATCTTTATTTTCAATAGTTGAATTTCTGAAATTGTGCTGATTCTCTTCAGCTGATTTTCCCAAGGTCTCCTTTGTGTAGAGTTATCCATATGGCATCGTTGCACAAACAATCCTTTCCAAATCAGTGCACAGGGAACATGTGCAAGGCCTACTTTCCCATCCCTTCTCTGCCTGTTGGTCCCCTCTGCGTCACAACCCAAGTGCTCTCATTTTTCTCTCATTATTTCCTATGCTAAACACTCAAGCTATACTTACTTCATGGACATGTTCTGAATCCCTAGAGCCCTGGCTTCTGTGCTACATGTTAAGCATTCTCTTGACTTGCAATTATTGTAGCTCTATCACTATTTATTACTCCATCGTGCATTTTGATTTCTCCTGTCTCATGGAGACTTTCAGTTCCCAACGATATTGCTTATCTGTCTTTGTCTGTCCCTAATATCTTACACAATACCTTCCCTGTGCTTAACCTAATATGTTGGCTAATCTGAATCATTTGAACTGATCTAGATAAATCCTTTCATCTGAAGCCAAAGACAAAGTGATAGACTGCAGCGGAGAGGTTGTAAAAATTACTGTCATATCTGTGGCCCAATTGCCTGAAATAGATTTCCAAATCTGCCACTTAATCAACAGTGACTTATCTTCGATAAATCATTTCACCTCTGAGAGCTTCAGTTTTTCGCATCTTTCAAACTGAAAGAAAAACAATAAAACTCTCCTACTCACTACACTAGACTATGATGAAGCAATGATGTAGTAGCATTGAAAGTGTCTGTTAAAGTTAAGTGTCTGAAAAGTAATGGCTGATCAGTGGGATGCCTGTGGATAACAGCTATAATCCTGACTGTTCAAAAGGCTGAGCTCAGAAGATCAAGGTTCAAAGCCAACCAGAGCAGGAAAGACCAGAAGACTTTTACCTCCAATTAACCACCAAAAAGCCAGACGTAGAGGTGTGGCTCAAATGACAGAGTGCAAGCCTTGTATAAAATGTTAAGAGATAGAGCCCGGGCCCCGAGTGCAAGCCCCAGTATCAGTGAGAAAAGAAAATATAGTTGATCATAGTTCACTAAAAGAAACAAGATGTTTCAAAATCTCATGCAATGTAGTGAAGCAGGTTTAACTTCAAGTAAGGGTATCTCAGATCACTGGACTCTCCAAACAATGAAAGCAAGTAGTGAAAGCAAAATTAATGAGTTGACTTGTGCTTTTTATACTTGTTTCATGTCTGTTGTTTCTTCCTTTTTATTCCCAGATAGTATTCCATTGGAGGGTTATCACTTACATTTTATTGCATATTTCCTTTTATGTTCACTTATCCTGCTCTGTGCTCTTTGCCGATGGTGTCCTGGTCATCTTTAGGAGACACCATGGCCCTACAATGGAACACTGACTAGGAATAAAAAGGAAGAATCAACAGACATGGAAAAGGTATAAAAAGCCTAAGTCAGGAGCAAACAGTCCATACTATTTGACTGTGTTTATATGACATTCTGAAAAGCCCAAATCTATATAAATAGAAAACAAGCCAGTGGATGCCAGAGACGAGAGAGAAGAGGGTTGACTAGAAGGGATGAGTGCTCAAAGCATTTACCCAATGGAATGACATACAGCGGTCATCGCCTAAGCTCAGCATACCAAATAGGCTGCTTTTATACTTCATTTGGATGACTTTCTAACAAAGGCTTGTTTTCCTCCTTGGAACTGCTTTTGGACTTTCTGTACTACTTGCTTCTACTTTAGAAGGTCCTTTATTTTATTTATTTATGAATTTATTTTATTTATTTATTTATTTATTTTGTTGGTCATGGGGCTTGAACTCTGGGCCTAGGCTCTGACCCTGAGCTCTTCAGCTCAAAGTGCGTGTGCTCTACCACTTGAGCCACAGGGGCACTTCCGGTTTTCTGTCGGGCGGGGGCGGGGAGGGAGGGGGGGCTGTGTTAATTGGAGATAAGAGTCTTACGGACTTTCCTTCCCAGGCTGGCTTTGAACTGCAATCCTCAGATCTCAGCCTCCTGAGTAGCTAGTAGGCGTGAACCACAGGCTCCCGGCAACATCCTTTATCTTGTATTTTTTAAATACTTTGTTTGATTCTTGATAGGTTAATCAACTAACACCTGCGCTATTGGGAGTCCAACACCTAGAACCCCCGTTAAGGTGAGACATTCTCATTTACTATTCAATCTTTGAATCATCATTCTGCAAAACAGCAATCGCTGCTCCTCAACCCGGTGGTTACACCCCTGGCAGAACAGACTCCTTGGCCCAACTTTTATCAGAAAGCATTGCAGAAACTCATTAAGTCAGAGATCTACATGAATCATTCTAAACCTCCACCCAATTCAACTTCTCCCTCAGGTAACAGTTTAATATACATATACATGTATATATGTGTATATATATATATATATATATTGTGTGTATATATATATATGTATATTTCTTTTCTCTCCTTTCCTCATTCTCACCTGCACCAGCACACACTCCCACATGCCACAAAGCTGCACACTCTGCAAGCTCACATGAAGTTCATTTGCTTGACATTCATTGTGGGAAGATAAGGAAGAAAAACAAAATCTGTAGCCTTTCTGTTGAGAGTCTGGCAGTAGCTAAAACCCTCAACCTAGTCCCCTAAACAATCATGTAACTGGATCTTAAATAGCATGTCCTAAGCAACTAGATAACTTCACGTTTTATTTCCTTCATCAGAGGGAAGTAAGGCAAATACTGGACATCAGGCAATGCTGCAAGCTTATTAATTATTCAAGTAAGTAGCCTAATTTGCATTATTAGATGCTGACCGCATATAGAACGGGTGATTCTCCCAGCTACAGGCAGTCAGATAATAATATATCCAGTGCTAAGCAGAGCCACCTTTGGGGGAGGTAATAAAAGTGATCTCATAGCAAAGAGCCTAATAGCATTTACAAATCAGAACTTCCTGAGTTACCTAGCTTACTCCATGCTCTCAACAACCACAGGAGAGGAGCAATGCCACCCATGTACCTGACGTACAGAGAAGGAAACTGAGGCACAGAACAAGTAACTTGATGCTTCAAGATCATGAGGATATGAACTGAATAAATGGAAGTTGAACCAGATGTCCATGAGTTTGAGCACTGAGTAGTACATCCTTTGATGACCTCTTCTTCTCAAAGTTTAAGGAAACACAGACTGAATAATCTCCAAAAATTCAGTCCTTGTAGGCAAGTCAGTCATTGAACTGGCAGCTACAGCCTACAACGTGTAGCTTTTCTCAGTCAAGCAATTCCATTCTAGGGAAATCTTAAAAAGCAAAACAAAGATAAATAAGAGTAGAAGACTAGCCGGGTGCCGATGGCTCATCTCTGTAATCCTAGCTACTCAGGAAGCTGAGACCTGGGGATCACAGTTCAAAACCTGGGCAGCAAAGTCCCTGAAATTCTTATCTCCAAAAACAAACAAACAAAATAAAACAGTAGTGGAGCTGTGGCTCAACTGCTAGAGCACTAGCCTTGAGCACAAAAGCTCAGGCCCTCCTTAGTCACTGTTTTTGCTTTTTGCACCTTTTTGTCTTGTATGTGAGTTCATCTGTTTGGAAGGGGATGAGGGGGGAGCACAGCAATGATACTCACTAGACACTATGCTGGGAATGAGCTAGACAATTTATTGAGCCGGGGGTTGGCGGGGGGGGGGAAGGCAGGGTGAGTGAAACAATGAATCCCAGAAGGAGGAATGATTGATAGGGTCAGGATGGTCCAGCTGATGCCTGAGCTCCATTAAAAATCACCTCAGGAAAACAGTTGCCCATCCACTCACCCCTAAGAACACTCATCCCCTTGGATGCAATTTGGATACAGTGATATAAAAATAAAAAATAAAATTAAATAATTAAAAATAACACCAAAGCCTCCTAGGCTGAGCAATCAGGAACACAGTTGCTGAGTCTTGATCCAGTCTCCCAAATCCACAGGCTTTTCCCACACCCACCCAAGTAGTTAACTGGCCAAAGGAGCCCAAGGCAACCATTATGAGGACAGAGCTGGGTGACCTTGAAGAGATAGGAGTGTGGGTTACGATCTGTGCCAGGCTGCTTCTGACCCAAGGCAAGAGGAGCTGAAGGAACTGGTCCAGTTCTGATAAGGCAAGAGGCAATGTAGGTTAAGGAGAGCCTTGCTTTCCATAACTGAACTAAGTAGTGGGAGAACCACAGGGAGCTCAAGAGCGATTAGAACCAATCAGAGGGAAATGTTAGCCTGGTAAGAATGATACTAATGAACACTCACTGTGTGCCAGGCATTGTTGTAAACTCCTGGGGTAGGGGTAGAGTACCTGCCTAGCAGGTGCAAGGTCCTCCACCTCCCCTCCCCCCAAAAAAAATCAAACAAACAACCACAGTAATAGATAAGCAGGCTTACTAAAATCCTTTGAGGCTGGTGATGTTGCTATTATTTTACAGATAATGGAGAAGTTGAGGGGTATAAAGTTGAACAACCCTTCCCAAACACAGATGCCTATCCAATAACCTGACTGCAAAACCTTTGCTCTTACTCTTTTCACTGCGAATGAGCAAAAACAGAGGTTGCCAAGTATTGTGTGTGTTCGTTTTGTTATGCTTTATTTTTTTCCTATAAAAAGCCATACTCCATGTTTCAGGTTTTACATACCATACAGTTCCTGGCCCAACTCCTTGAGGCCATGATTATAAACCAGCCCAAACCCACAGATGACATGTAGATGGATGGACACAGTTGTATTCCAAGAAACTCTTACTTGGAATTTGAATTCCTTACTATTTTCACATGTCTACAAATAATCTTTTGGGTTTTTTTTTTCCCTCTAACTAAACAGGCCATTTTTAGCAATAAAAATGGCACCTCAGATTTGACCCATAGGCCATAGTTTGGTAGCTCTTGATCCAAAATAATTGAAGCAGACATCTGGAGGCAAATACAAATCAAAATTTTCCCTCCCCCCCCCTTCGCCTCCTCTCGGCCATTTTTGTATGGTATTTATTTCTATCTGAAAATGACTGTCCATTCTTCCTTTTAAATCACCTAAACCCACACAGCCTAATTCTAGACTCCAGTTCCGAGCTCCTCAGTTAACAAGCTGAGTGCCCTTGGGCAGTTGACTAAACTCTAAGCCACAACTTCCTCCTTGTAATAAAACTAGTTACTTGACAGGTTGATTGTTGTAGGCATTAAATTAAATAATAGATGTCAAGCAATTGTCACTGCTCTCCAACGTGTTGTAAACTCTCAACAAATATTAACTATTACTATCAGTATTTGTATCACTATCATTAGAGATATCAGTATCAGCATCATACAGATAAGAACATCAAAATAACACACCTCCATCAGAGCACTTCTGCAATATGCAGTTGCTGGATTCTCTACCTGGAAATGAAATGTAAAAGCCCTTTATTCTCTTTCCCATACTTCTCAATATGTTGCCACTTTGCCCCACCCCCAATTATCACCCCACAGGAAAAAAAATCATATATCTCACTCTCTATTTTCCCCATTCCAGGAAACAAAAAGTTTATCTATGCACATAACTATCAAGATTATTGCTTCTTATCTTCAGGTCACACTCCATTCAGCTACCATGGGTAATCAGCAATATTTACCAATATTTACTTGTCTGAGATGTGTGTGTGTATGTGTGTATATAAGAGAGAGAAAAAGAAAGAGAGATTTACAAAGCTTGTGTGTCACTGTAAGAACAAGGAGGTAGAAAGTCTTCCTAGAGAATCCTCTGTGAATTAAACCAACCATATTTTTATTAGATTTAATCAATGTGTATAGACTATTTCTTAACAGAACTACTGCATCCTGTTGTCCAAACCAGAGAATAGCTCTTTTTCATTTTTGGACTCCTTCTCTAATGTTTATTGAGCATTGTGTGTGCAGTGCTATGAAATTTTCTCATCCTTTCTGTTATCTTAGCAGAGTACAGGTAAAATAAACCAACAGGCTGCTGCTGATGACCCAGGAATAAATAAATGCTGTTACCACAGCTAAAAGTCATAAAGTCAGAGCCTGACTTGTTTTCTTCACCAGACTCCATAGGCAGGTAGCTTTGGTGAAGTTCATCTTTTATCTAGTGGCAAATCAGCTGTGTACAACTTGGTCATTTTTTATCTAGTGGCAAATCAGCTGTGTACAACTTGGTTATCTGAACCCGGTTCAGAGGACGGATGGGTTGTGTTCTAAGAAGGGCATGACAATTCATCAGCAAGAGGAGTGAGTGGTGGAGGACAGAAAGTGCTTCTATAGCATTTTGCCTAGTCCTACCACTAAAGCTAACTGTTCGCACCCTGGCCTTTGTGGAGAAAGAAATATACTTAATTTTTGAAAGTATGTGGATGTAAAGTAGTCATGGTTCAGATTATCTTAACAATCAAATATCTCAATTGGTAGTGGTTGGCACAAGTCTAGTTTGTTCTGTTTATACTAGCAGACACAGGCTCCACTCCTTTACAGAGCAATCGGAAGATTTCTCTATTTTGCTTAATGGTTAACTAAGAGCTTTTCCTTTTTCCCAAACCAGTTAGTATATATAGGTCAACTCTATTAACCAAATATTTTGTTTAATATTTTTGCTGGAATACAAAATTAATTATACACTCAAGTAAAAACTTGATGATAATCTGAGTGGCCAAGCTGCTAAGACCATCATGATTTGGTTATAAAATTAAGCACCCCTAAGGACTGAATATAGAAATCATTAGTCAGAATGTTCTCTTTCTTTTTTTGTTTGCCTATGACATGGATCTTAGATAAAGCTGTACAGTAGGACATTTACTTCTAACACACTCAGTATAGAAGATTCCAAAGTAATGCTTTCTCCTGTCTCGTTTGTTCATTGCAATTCTTCATTGTAAGTAAGGCAATGTACTCTTTCTCTTCTGGGTCAATTCTGTTTCACATCAAGAATTCCTAACATTTAGCTACAAGTAGATAATACCAATGTCTCACACATTCCTAACAAAGACAGTAAGGGTAAAATTTTTCCAAGGACCTCTTACTTTAGACTTCCCTGTGCATTTGATTTACAATACATTACCCAATTTTGAAAGTGTAATAGGAGTTACTAGTGACTCCTATAAACCAAGCATTCTGTATTCTCCCAAGGAAGTAAGAGGAATGAGATGAAACTCCATCATTTCCTGACAGAAGATATAAGGGACTCATGGGAAAGAAAATGTATTTTCCTTCTCCTCCTCCTCCTCCTTTTCTTCTTCCTCCTCCTCCTTTTCTTCTTTTTCCCTCTTTCTCCCTTCTCTTCCTCCTACTCCTTATCTTCCTCGTCCCTCTTTTTTAAAACTAAAATAGCTACTTTTGAAACTAAAAATAACTCTGATATTTTTCCTTCCATTCCTTAATTTATGAAGAAACCTAACAGGAAACAAGACATTGCAATTATCAGAGATACTGCAATTATTTCCTTCACCCTTACAGAAACTCTTAGATTGAGCCTACGCTATCACTCAAAGACATTGCTAGGTGCACTAAAGATTGATTATTGTAAAAACAATAAAGATCTGTGTGTGGCTTAGAAGAAGATTCTTCCCAGGAGAGAACAAAATCATAGCCAAAATATACTACGTCCAATGCAGAAGGGATTTTGTCACTTATATATCAGGTTCTTGGATCGATGTACAAGATTCATACAGAACCCATGGAATACAACACTTCAAAGGGAGAGACATTTGGCAACGCATTGTGAAAGCCCTTGAGAACAAAGCTAGAACTGCAATGGTAGAGCAATGGCAACGTTTCCCAGCTGAGGTGCCTGGAAGCCATTCCCACACAGCCAGCTTTCCACAGAGCCAGCCTCCATGACCAAATCCCGAAACAGTTCACAGCAATGATGCCAGGACCCAGCAAAGCAAGAAGTACCCCCACTGGACAGAGCCAGAAGCAAAATTAGAAGTGACTTTGAGGAAAGGACATCAAGGTGCTATATTGTGAGTACATATGAAAAAGTTTCTAGAAACTTCTAGTCACTGCAGAAGCAAAGAAGAGGAATGAGAGATCATGAGACCGGAGGATTGCAAAAGAAATAGGAGTTGAACTCTACAAAATTCAGGTTGTAGTGTGATGAAGTATTATTTTCATAAACAAAATCATTCATAAGAAAAGAACAGTACAATTGTGAACCAAATCTAATGTGTGAGTATTAGAGACAGAGAGGTATAATTCATGTACAGAAATAGAGAAAAAAATCACAAAATAATTACTTCTCTGTTTCTCAGTTGAGGGAATATCAAACATTAGAGATTGTCATGTCTCTGGACACCTCCTGATGAACCACCCATTTCCAACCTGGAAATTTTCTCCTAGGAACAGAGCTAGTTGATGCAATTAGCCAAGGATTGGGAATAAGCTCAATCCCTTTCTTCAGAACCACCCTCTGTCATAATTTATATTTGAGAGAGACTGATCAAGAATAAATTTGATGAGTGCAAAATATAATAGCTAGCCTACTTAATACTAAGGGAAAATAACCCTGTACTTGCTTTGAGAGTTGGTATTGTGTTTTAGAATAACTTCTTTCTGTCTTCCCAGCCTTCTCTCTCTACATTCCTCCCCTTTCTCTAGGAAAATCTTTCTACGCTGTTGTCTGACCACCCTGAAGATGAAGATTTTGGAATGTGTGTCATTCAGGCTACCTGTCATAGGGTAGCAGGATCCACTCTATTCTTGAGACCAGGAATAAAAAAATAGCAGTTCAAATTCTGTGCCTTAGGAGTTCCCTCTCAGATGTTGCCCCATGCTTGATTCCTTGTTCTAGATCTCTTTCAACATTTTTCAACAAGTATCATCTTCACAGATGAAATTCAAAGTGCCTTGTGATTTCCCAGTGATACATAGCATGCTGTATTCTGTAGCCTTAATTGTTATGAAAGCATTCCTCTGTGTCAGAAGGTGTTCTAGACACTTCGGGTGCCTTCATTTATTAAACCATGACAGAAAATATGGGAAGCCTGAGTATTCTCCACTCTTTCCAGAGAAGAAAACAAGCTCAGGAAGATTAAGCAGCAACCTGGTAGATAGAAGATATATGTCCTTCTAACTCCAACACCTATTTTTTTTCTAGATAAAATAGATTTTTAAAAAATCAGAGTTACTCTCATGGAAACAGGGCTGGGAAATTCTGAAGCTGCACACCGACGATCTTCCCTCCTTGGGGAGTCAACTCTGTACCTTTTCCCAATTTGAAAACTACTACACTGCTCTGCGCCTTTGACACCCCCACATAATTTAAATCTCTGCAAAGACAGAGCAGTATTTGACTAATTGCATTCGATTCCTGGCTGGCTCCATGCCACACACATGGAAGGGATGCAGTCAACATGAGCTGAATTTGCCACACTCTAGAGAACGCCTGTCATCCTTGGTGAATTTCCAGTCACCAGGTTTTGATCACTGCTAGCCACAAAGTTGAGCAAATCCCCTTCCAGGTGAGACTTTAGGATAGTCTTCCTAGGCAGGGCTTCACAGTAGCAGGGATTTACAGGCGACAAGTCTCCATGGGGATGTTTGTGATTATCAGCAATTAAGACAATTTTGAAAGAGCTAAAGCAGAATGAAATAACAAATTTCTATTGCTACCATTCAGCAATTATCTGGAAGGTCAATAGAACATATGAGCAAGTAGCTGTTAGGGAAGGGGAAAATGGCACAAGAAAAAATAGCTTATCCCGTGGTGTCCCTCAAAGGTTCAAGTCTTGGGCTCCTTTACTATTCATGTGTGCTATAGGAGGTACCTTGGATTTGGCGGGCGGGGTGAGAGGGGCAGGGGAGTCCTTCTGGAAGGTTCTTAGATCATTGATGGCAATTCTCTCAAGGCAGGGGAATTTTTTGTAGGGTCTCTGTCTCTTACTCTCCCTTCTCTCTGTTGACTGCAGTACAAACCCATGCCTTCTGGTATACACACCGAGGTTGAAAACAATGGGTTTACCCAGTCTAACAGAGCTAAATAAAATAGATTAATAAGCTTGTTTCTCTTTATAAGTGAATTGCCTCAGGTATTTCCTTCTAATGATAGAGACTCAAGTAAAAGTTTAGTGAAGTGGCTTCTGAAGTTTGGGAGCATAATGTGAAGACACTTATATAAGACAGATACCAGCCTCAGGCATTGTTGTCAGCCAATACAACACCAGAAAATCCCAGGAGAATCTACCCTGGCCTAAATTGTTTTCCAAAGGGTCATGGAGTCCCAAAGATGGAGCTGTAACAGCCATGAGTATAAAAAGACCTATGAAGCAGCAGTTTTGGGAAATGCTTCCTCCTACATCTTCCTACGAGATTCTCAATGCATCTTTAAAACAAAAACTTCTATAAACACTTGACTGTGTTTATCAAGCTTACTTAGCTACTCCTTTGGTTATTGATCTCATTATAGAAATATGGAAGCAGGCTCTGCCTCTAGCTCTATCTTACATTAGGATAGCGTCATTTAGGACAAGGAATGAGGAAATGTTGACTCACGGGCCAAATCCTTGCCACTTCATGCCATTACAAATAAAGTTTTATTGGAAGACAGCCATGTCCAATTACGTATATGCTATGTCTGTTTTGCTATTCTAGTAATAAAATTAAATAGTTGGGACAGAGGCCATAAGGTCTACAAAAAATTAATGGCTTGCCTTGAAAAAATGTTTGAATTCCACTGGTTTAGCAACTCTCATTCTTAAACTGTGTTGCATAAGAATTGGAATTTCTAGATTCTCTCTCTTTCTCTGTCCCTTCCCCTCTACAAACAGCCCCCCCTCCCACTCCAAGCTAGTGATTGGGACTGAGGCCACTTAAATTCTAGTCAGATGTTCTACCATTGAGCTATCTGTCAAGCTCTCCACACTCACACAAATTTATTTCCTGGTCCAATTGGTTTTGTGTTTGTTTGTTTTTGTTGGGGATTTTTGTTTGTTTATTTGTCGGTCATGGGGCTTGAATTCTGAGCCTGGGCATTGTCTTAAAGCAAGTGATCTACCATTTGAGCCACAGAGTCAATTGAGCCATAAAGCCATTTCCGGTTTTCTGGTGGTTTATTGGAGATAACAGTCTCACAGACTTTCCTGCTTGGGCTGACTTTGAACTGTGATCCTCAAATCTCAGCCTCCTGAGTAGCTAGGATTACAGGAGTGAGCCACCAGCGCCCTGCTCCTGGTCCCATTTTTAATATGAGATGCAAGCACGGAGTTCATTTCAGCTCTGTGAATTCAGCACGCATGAATGAACTGACTCATATTGTCTTCTCTCATTTCACCTTTTCTATGATTGAGATCTTTATTCCCTTCAGTTCTGGTTTCTACATTTTCCTTCTATGGCTTTTCAATTCAAAGGAATATTCCAAAGGAGCCTAGTGATCCCTACCAGTTCTGACACAAATCACACCCTGTGCAGTTCCCTCTACAAACATTCAGTATGCACTTTTGAGCCTGTCTTTCTCCTCCTAGAGAGAAAGTGGTGAGATCATGCAGCATAATGTATTACGTACCAAGTCTCTATACGGCAAGAGTTCTAGCAAAATAAGTAACTTGAATCCCAATGATGCTTTCTCAGTGAAATTCCACAGGAGCGCTTTCTCTAGAAGAAAGTTCTTGGATGAGTTGTTCCTTTAAGGAAGTGTATATATTGCGCACTCTGCTTTTTCCAATATTCAAAATTAAGTCCCTCCAAATGGCTTACATACTGAAGTTTATAACCTCAGCCTATACAAGTCCAGTGGAAAAAAAAAGATCTACAGCCTGCAGGCAGAGCAAGGCAGCTCTTTAAAGATGAATCATTTTCATAAATGAGTGCAGAGGTAGGTCAGGCCAGGGGACAGAGAAGGTTACGTGTATGCCTGAGATAAGGCCTCATCCATCCTCCTCCACTGTCACGTCTTGATGGGTGAACATTGCCTTGAGCTCCCATAAAACATGTTGTTTGCAGAAAACTTGCAGGTGGTTCATAAAAAAGTCCAAACTGTTCCCCCTGAAATTTATCTCCCACTGCGGGATCTGTTTATAATAGAAAGCAAAGGATCTCAAATAGAAATTAAGTATCTCAGGCTGACTTATATTGGCTGGGAGGATTGAAAAATCCAACCTGTTACCCAATTGATGCACTAAAAACGTCCCAAGTATTTGTACTGATGACATCTCGACAAGATGCGAGTCTGCTCAAAGGGAAAAAAACAATGTCCATTGTGTGCGGGGGTCCTTCTCCCGGGGGGAAGAATAGATGAGGCGAGATTTCTATTGGGAGAATTTAATCAGATGAGCCAACTCTTCATCTTATTTTATTTCTGAAGGTGTCTCAGCTCTGTTGTTTACAATTTCTCCATCTGTATAGTCAAAGTGAAAAGGGCATCTCAATTTTATTTTTTGAGTTGTTAGTAGATGTTTATTGTCTAACAGCCAAAAAAGAAAAAATAAACTGGGGGCAATGGTAAAGTCGGCCATCTTTTGAATAATATTCCTGTAGAAATTGAAGGCATATACTAAGACAATTTGTGTAGATAATTCAGACCCTAAAACCTCTGGGACTTGAAATGAAGAGATAAATGAGGGACAAATGTAAATGGTGTATGCATTTGCTTCTTTACGGGGTTGTACTTACAATTGGTTTTATTTATCACATCCCAGGTACATATATCGACATGGTGGTTTTAAGTTTCTGAAAATAGTTGTGGGTCATAAATTTCAGGTTGATGGGATTAGCACATCTGCATGGATGAATCATAGAGGGAGTGCAGGTTATAGAATCCAAGAATGCTATAGGTCAAGGTGACCTTGGGCAGTCAGTAGCTCAGTATCCCAACCTCTGACCACAGATAAGGAAGTATAAAGCCTACAAAACAGAACTTACAAGTCTCCCTCCATACTGAGAGTAGCTATGATCCAGGTCTCCATCATACCGATGTGTAGATCCAAGTCTTCCTTTTCCCCTTCTCCACCAGAGTGGACAGGTCATCCAAGTCTGCCTTTTCCCCTTCTCCACCAGGGTAGACATGTAAAGTCATAGAATAAAGCAATCAGAGAATTACACCCTACACAATCCAACAACCTTATTTAAAATACAACAGCTATGGCTTAATGAGCAAGAAGCCAAAGATTTCTCACTTCACAATCTTGTTAGTTCTCCTGTGTCTATGTTTCTACCATTGCCTGCTTCCAACCCCACACCTTGACTAACAGAGTGGCAGGAATCACTGTGGCCTTTCTCCAGGATAACCCCTCTACCCAGATAGAATCTAACTCCCCACTTTAAGTAAAAAATCAGAAGTTTCTCCAAACTCCAGTCTCATCTCTCATTACCAAGGAAATGTCTTTAAGGTACGAAGAGTCTAGAACTTGATCTCCATTTTGTGATAATAGCCATGCAAATGGAGATAGATGTTGATAATGATGCAGATCCTAACATTGGAGCTACTAAAAGATATCTGAAAAACAGGTAGTGTTATGAGCTAAATGTTTGTGTCTCTCCAAGACTCAATCCCTCCATGGGCTGGTATTGGGTACGGGGATTGGGGGATTTGGAAGGTAGTTAGGTGTGAGAGGAAGCTTCATGATGGGAAAAAGGTCCCTATAAATTGTGATTATCAGGTAACTTGATTTCTCTATCTCACATGTTTCTCTCTCTCCTCCTCCTCTTTGTCATATGTAGATATAAGAAGAAAGAACACTTGTACAAAGTAGGGAATAAGATGACCTTGAACTTCTCCATCTCCAGAACTCTCAGAATTGAACATCTGTCATTTAATCCACCTATTTTACAGTCATCTGTTATCGCAGCCTGAAATGAGAAAGACAAGGAACTTGTCTGCACCTTAAGTGACCATCTATGTGTTTTACATTATTAAAAAAGAAAGGAAATTCTGTCATTCATGACAACATGGGTGGAACTGGAAGACATTATACTAAGTGTACAGAAAGACAAATACAGAAAGACATAATTTCATTTATAGGAGGAATCTAAAACAGTTCATTTCAGAGAAGCAGAGGTGGTGTAGGATGGTGAGGGATAGGAAAAGGGAGACACTAACTAAAGGATATGACTAACAAAACCTAAGTTCACTGCAATTAAGTTATAGTGATCTGTCATACTATGTGGTGACCACTAGTTAATAACAATGAAAAGTTGGTGAAGTAATTGACTCATTCTATTAGCTTGGTTAAATTATACCTAGATAAGAATATCATACTGTACCCCATTCATATACAGAATTATTAATTTAGTTAGAAAATTGAATTCTTAATGTCAATTATAATGAGAAAGAAAGGAAAGAAAAAAGGAAGGAAGGAAGGAAGGGAAAGAAAGAAAGAAAGAAAGAAAGAAAGAAAGAAAGAAAGAAAGAAAGAAAGAAAGAAAGAAAGAAAGAAAGAAAGAAGGAGAAAGAAAGAAAGTATGGAGGGAGGGAGGGAGGAAGAAAGGAAGGAAGGAAGAAGGAAGTGAGGGGTAGAGGGAGGGAGGGAGAAGATATATAAAGGTGATGCAAAGTAAAAAGTGGGATGAGTCTTGAGAAAAGAAAACTCTCAATTTAGAGGTGATCAAATTAGGCTTTGTGATAAAGAAGCTTTCAACTTGGACCTTCAAGGAGACAGAAGAATGCACATTATATCAAAGTGTCACAAAGCCAAGAGATTATTTGATGTCCAAGAGAATAGCAGGCTGTTTGATTTAACAAAATATGCATGATGTAGATCTTATGATTGTCATACAAAGGCATTTGAATTTTATTTTCTTAGAGGGAAGAATTCATTAAGGATTTTTTAACACAGAGAAAGCAGACATTAAAGTTTCAATTAGTAGAATTGATCCATACCAAGCAAGCTCTTGGTACTTCCTGGAGCAAAGACTGTATTCAATACTTGTTTGATGAATTCTTGTTAGAGCAGTTTGGGGGGCCTTTTATTAGAACCTAAACTAGGAAGCAAAAATGCAGAGAAGGAATATGAGAAAAATTTATAAAGAAGCAATTGACATAATTTTGCATCAGATTTAGAGGTGATAAGGAACCAATTAGAAAAAGTCAAACAGAGAGGGAAAGAGTAATGTTATTCATAAATACAATAATACTGTGCGTAAGATTTTTACTTTATTTTTTTTTCTTGCTGGTATTGGGCCTTGAAATCCAGGCCTGAGCTCTGTTCCTTAGGTTATGGGCTTAAGTCTGGTACTCTAGCTCTTGAGCCATACCTCCATTTCCAGTTTGGTGCTGGTTTCTGGGAGATAAAGTCTCTCAGATTTATTTGATCAGACTCAGAAATCTCAGCCTCCTGAGTAGCTGGGAGTCCAGGCATGAGCCACTGGCTCCAGCTATGTATATAATTTTTACCTACCCAAAGCATGTCATTTTTGGAATCCTCTTAGACTGCAATTTGCATAAACATTAACTGAAGTGAAATATCTTCTGGTGAGATATACTACAGTCGATTGTGGCAGCCCATGTATTTGCAAGCACATTTTCCCATCAGTAGGAAAACTCTATACTGATGTCTATTCAGTGGAATGATGAATGAGAGTTTTTTTTTTTTGTCAGTCATGGGCCTTAAACTCTGCGCCTGAGTGCTGTCCCTGAGCTCTTCAGCTCAAGGTGAGCACTCTACTGCTTGAGACACAGCCCCACTTCCAGTTTTCTAGTGGTTTATTGGAGATAAGAGTCTCAGGGACATTCCTGCCTGGGCTGGTTTTGAACCATAAGCCTCAAATATCAGCCTCCTGAGTAGCTAGGATTACAGGCGGGAGCCACCCGCGCCCGGTAGATGAGAAAAAATTTAAGTCTACTATCTTATAACTCAGACAAATCTCTTTTCTTAGGAGGTTATTATCATTCTCTTGCGGGGGGCAGGTGTTAAAAAGATAAGGATTTATTCTTGGGGAAATATTATTTCAATACAGATCCTTGGAAAGGGCATTCAAATTTTCCCTCTGACTGAAAATAAGGGAAAAATCATGCAAATAAAATAATGAGGGAAAAGACAACTTATGAGATAATGGCCTGAAAAATCATAGATATCTGGCACTGAAGAGAAGCGATCTTCAAACAATGAGTAGCAGGAACATGAACCTCCCAATAACACCTGGATACATTTCCAGTCCACAGCACAAGGAGAATTAACTCAAAGGGAGCTTGGCACAAGCCATGAACAGGGAAGATGGAATTGTGTCTCTGGGGAACCAAGAAAGCTAATGTCCTGAGAACAAAAGAGGAATGACCTAGACATAGAGAAATCACTAGTGTCCTCTCTAACATTCACCTTAGTTTTAGTTACCTGATATCATTACAAAAGCCAATGTCTCTATGTCTCTCTCTTTCTCTCTCTCTCTTTCACACACACACACACACACACACACACACACACACACACACACACACACACACAGTTCAGAAGAGCTAGAATGAAAAGCTTCATGGTACACACACAAGTGGATAGAATTACACAAGGATTTCCTAGGGAATAAATTACCCCGAGATTGATCACTGTTCTAATTCACTAACAAATTTTAAAAACAAGATCCAAAAGGTCCAAACTATTTCTGAATAATTCAACTAACTATACTTCAGAACAAAGTTCAAGAATATCTGTAGAAATGAGAAGAAATGGGGGCTGGGAAGGTGGCTCAGTGGTAGAGCACTTGCCTTGCATGCATGAGGCCCTGGGTTCGATTCCTCAGCACCACATAAGCAAAAAGAAAAAAGCCGGAAGTGGCACTGTGGCTCAAGTGGTAGAGTGCTAGCCTTGAGCTGAAGAGCTGAGGGACAGTGCCTAAGCCCAGAGTTCAGGCCCCACAACCGAACCCAAAAAAAAATTAAAAAAAAAAAAAGAAATGAGAAAAAATGGCTAGGGTGGTGGTATATGTCTGTAATCTAAACCCTCAGATAGATGACCCAGGAAAATTGTGAGGTTGAAGATTACATCCAATTGGGGTGGGAGGAGCGGCTATAAATAAGTGAGCGAAAGACTTAAAGAGAAACTTCTCTGAAGAAGAAAGAAGGATGGCCAATAGACACATGAAGAAATGTTCAACATCCCTAGCCATAAAAGAAATGCAAATCAAAACAACATTGAGATATCACCTCACCGCAGTTAGAACGGCAAAAATCAAGAACTCTAACAACAACAGATGCTGGAGGGGATGCGGACAGAAAGGAACCTTACTTCATTGTTGGTGGGAATGTAAACTTGTTCAACCACTTTGGAAAGCAGTATGGAGGTTCCTCAAAAGACTTCACATAGAACTCCCCTATGACCCAGCAATCCCACTTTTGGGCATTTACCCAAATGTTTACAAACAAGACCACACTAAAGCTACCAGCACAACTATGTTTATTGCAGCATTATTTACCATAGCTAAGATATGGAACCAACCCAGATGCCCCTCAGTAGATGAATGAATCAAGAAAATGTGGTATATATACACAATGGAATTCTATGCCTCCATCAGAAAGAATGACATTGCCCCATTTGTTAGGAAATGGAAAGACTTGGAAAAAATTATATTAAGTGAAGTAAGCCAGGCCCAAAGAAACATAGGTCCCATGGTTTCCCTTATTTGCAATATCTAGTATATGTATGAGTCAAGCGGAAAAGATCAGATAATGTGATGTCAGGAAAATGAACCCTTAGATATGTAATTTTAATGTTTTTTTCTTTCATGCATGTGTTTCTAACGCATTTATAAGATTATCTCTTTGTTGCTTTGTATGTCCCTCCCCCACAGTATAACCCCTGCTTTCACTATATTTGATGTCAGTATAACTTGAGGAGGAGATGGGGAAAAAACCAGTTGTTTAAGGATACAGGTGGACCTGTTGCAACAATGAGAAGTACAAGTTGTCATGTCCAAAACGAGCTTTACAACGTCGGTGCGGGGGGGGGGGGGGGGGGGGAAGGGGGGAAGGAGAAGGATTGGGATTGGGGGGGAGGGGGGAGGGAGGCTGGGAAGGGATGTGAAGGGTAAACAAAAGGAGGAGGCTGCAATGCTTGGTAAGAAATGTACGCATTATCCTGCCCATGTAATTGTAACCCCTCTGTACAGTATGTTCACAAATAAAAAAAAATTCTGCCAAAAATAGTACTGCAAAAATTTGCAAGAAAGGCATCATAAATAGCCAATATGGATGATCATCTATCTACTAGTATGCTTGTTTGTAGCTTCTGAGGTAAGTCCAACTCAAAAATGGTCCATCTAGAAGAGTTTTATGTTTTCTGGGCAAATTTATTTTCCATAAACTCTTTATTTCACTTGCCTTTTTAAAAAAATGTGATTTATCACCCAGCAATCCCACTTTTGGGCAGTTACTGGAACGATCACAAACAAGACCATACTAAAGCTACCAGCACAACTATGTTTATCGCAGCATTATTTACCATAGTTAAGATATGGAACCAACCCAGATACCCCTCAGTAGATGAATGGATCAAGAAAATGTGATACATCACACACACACACACACACACACACACACACACACACACACACAGGAATTCTATGCCTCCCTCAGAAAGAATGACACCTCCCCATTTGTTAGGAAATGGAAAGACTTGAAAAACATATTAAGTCAAGTAAGCCAAGCCCAAAGAAACATAGGTCCTATGGTTTCCCTTATTTGCAATTACTAGTATATGTCTGAGACAAGCAGAAAAAGTCAAAAGCTATATACATATGACCATATAAGATGATGCTAAGTGAAATGAACATCAGAGTAGGGACACAAGAGGTTTTTTCTTTCTTGCTGTTGTTTCTAATTATAATGTACTATGTGGTTTTTTTTGTTTCTTTTGTATGTTCTTCCCCCATGGATAACCTTATTTTCACTGTATTTGGTTCTAGTGCCCTGTATCATGTATATACATTTTTCTAATTTGGGGAAGGGAAGGGAAATAACAAAATGCTGAACTAAGGATACAGGTTGACCCATTGTAACAATGAAATGAACTTTACAACTTTACAACTTTGGGGTGGGGGAGAGGAGTTGGGGAGGTGGGGGAGGAAGGCATGGTAGGGGAAAAACAAAGGAAGAGGTAACAATGCTCAATAGGAAATGTACTCATTACCCTAGTCATGTAACTATAACCCTTCTGTACAGTGTCTTTACAATTAAAAATGGACCCTAAAATGAGATTTATCAAAAATAAAAATAGGTAAGGAAAAAAATAAAAATTAAAAAAATTAAAAATTAAAAAAAAAAAAGAAATGAGAAGAAATGGCTAGGGTGGTGGTATATGTCTGTAATCTAAACCCTCAGATAGATGACCCAGGAAAATTGTGAGGTTGAAGATTACATCCAATTGGGGTGGGAGGAGCGGCTATAAAAACTATTCAAGGGAATTTGTGGGGGGTGTCAAAGAAGAGTTTTTCATATCAGAAATGACATCCAAATTAGGAATGCCACTCAAGTGGTAGAGCACCTTTCCTAGCAAACGTGAGCCCTTACATTCCAACTCTACAGATGCTAAAAGAAGGAAGGAAGGAAGGAGGGAGGGAGGGAGGGAGGGAGGGAGGGAGGGAGAGAAGAAGGGAAGAAGGAAGAGAAGGAGGGAGGGAGGGAGAGAGAGAGGGAGGGAGGAGAGGGGAGAGGGAAGGGAGAACCAAAATATGTCTAATGACCAACATGTCCATTTTTCAGGCAAAGCCCAAGCATGGTAAGAGAGAACAGAGTGGGTGTCATGTACAGCATACCTCTTCAGTGGGACTTAAGTTTCCTTTCTGGTCAGCCCACAATGAGAAAGAGGACCAGAAAAGAGGACAAAAAGAAGTGGACAAAGGCCTTTGGACAGCAAGCTGATCTGTAGGAGACCATTGAAAGCCTCTGACCAGGAGCTGGGGTGGGAAACAGCAACCGACTGCGGAGTATTTGTTCAGAGTCTCATCCGTTACCAAGGCACTGCTCTCATACCACAGCCCTAAGAGCAGACAGACGCAAGAGGCATCGCAGAAGCCCCGTACTAGTGGAAAATACTGCAGGATTTCTGGAAAGCCAGAGATGCCTCAGGCCCTGAACTGTGTAGGCCCTTTTCGCCTGTCCTTTTGTTATCCATGAACTCCAAACTATAGTTAGTAATCTGGGCCTATTCTTGCCAGCATGTCCCATTAAAGATATAAAAGGAGATACACACATTCACAAATAGACACATACATAGATATAAAG
Organism: Dipodomys merriami; assembly: GCF_024711535.1. Lineage (NCBI taxonomy): Eukaryota > Metazoa > Chordata > Mammalia > Rodentia > Heteromyidae > Dipodomys > Dipodomys merriami. The sequence goes on along the minus strand of NW_027205603.1, from coordinate 1,146,748 downwards.
ATACACAGATAGACTGATACGAAGGAACATCGACTCATAGATCCATGCACAATGCATAATTGAAAGGATACTGACTTGTTATTCCAGAACTTGAATGAGCATTACAAGGAGGAAGAAAACTTTGGCTCCAGATGCTTCTCAAAACTGGGTCATAGGTCAGAGAGGGAGTAGGAAGAACAGGAGTTCTCACTTTTTCCAAACCAGTTCTTCTGTTTCTCTCTGCTGTATCCCTCTACCAGTATAACTGGCTTGCCTGTTGATTCAACATAAAAAAAAACAAAACTCCTAGTTCTTCCCCAAATGCCCTAAGTCCAGTTTTGGACACCTAGAAATTGAGTATTCAGTTTTCTTCCTCAATATACACCAACATCAGTGAGTGACATTGCCCTGTAGAGAGTACTTGAAGTGCCACGTATTTCAAAACAACAGGCTTAGGGCAGGAAAGCAGCCCTTGGGCTTTTATGAGACCTGTAATCCTCAGCTGAAGGTAAGCAGCAACAACCTGATAGGGTAAAACACAGTGGAGGTGGTGGTGGTGATGCTCACATTTCATACATGCTTATCACATACTCTAAGTTACCTGGCTCTGTGTTATGCAAGGAGTCTTCAATTACTAGGTAGCTGAGTTGGGTTTTGTTAGTTAATGCTCCATGATTACACAGCAATAACAATTAAGTCCATCACACTCCAAAGGAAGTACCCTGACTATTCAACACTGGGGTTTAGAAAGCAAAGGTAATTACGGCTTTCCCCTATAATTTCATGGTTTATCTATTGCTGTAAGCATGCCAGGCAATGGAAACCAAAGAAAAGCTATGTTGCTCGCACTGAGAAATCAGGTTGCTATGAAAACCCCTGGAAGGAATTCTCTGTTTTAAAAGAATCTGCATTGTAACTGGAAACACAGAAAAGAAGATTTATCTATCTCATTTTTAAAAAAGATAGAGATAAAAAGATGACAGAGGAAATAAGGGTACCATAGTAAGCAATTGGAGTTCACCTATGAATAAACCTGTCTTCTGCTAAGTTGACAGTTGAGTTAATAGCTTCCTGTTTACTTATTGGGATATAGGAAGGCAGAAAAAAATGACTCGGGTACTGGTGGCCTTTGGCCGGTAATATGTGCCTATCTGCCAGAATAAGTCTACTAAACTATTTTGTTGTCCTGACACAATGCTGACTAGCTGGATTCTAGATTTACAAGGTTGTTTTGGTTCTGCCACATAAGTAATTTTAGGTCAATGACCTAAAATGCTCACTACATTATTATTGAGATCGTATGTAACAATGCTTTGTCAAGCTCTAAAGACTAAGACAAAAATTATCAACACATCATATATTTGTTATCTGACGATACACAGCAATCATAGGAAAGTGACATACATAAGTCACACTTTCGTGCTTGTAATTAGAAGTTTGTGAAATAAAAACATGTAAGACTTTCTATATTATATTTTTAAACTGTGTGATTACCTTTGCTGAAGTAGGGCCATTACAGCTATACCATAATTCAAATTCTATTAAGCAAGGCCCTATGATGAAATAAGCGCATAGCTAAGTAGAAAAATATTATGTAGTCAGCCATAGTTACTGCCTAGATGATGAAACAAAATATGCCTGAACTGAAAGAAAAACATCTTTAGCATTGTGTTCTATACTAACCTTTCATGTCCCCAGAGAGGAAGTCAAATAGGATTCTCTCACTGGTCTTAAAATATTTGTCTATCAGATTGGAATATTGGCAATAATGTGTGAAAGACTTTACGAATATCATTTCCTGTTGTAAAGAGATAAAACTGTCTAGGTCTTATTGTCCATTCTCTACAAATAGCTAGCCAAAAAGAAAAAAAAAAAACATGTTTTAAGTTTACTGAAAGGGACATGAAATTGAAAGTTGGTAATAAAGGAATGATCAGATATCTGAGGTTAAGACCCTAGAATTCTCTCCTGGCTTTGGAAACAGTAATGTCTGCTCAACCTTGAATCCAAACTTCACCTCTCCACTCCCAAGTGAACTACATAAGAGGTTGGAGTGTTATTCCCAGGCATAATTAAGCCCTTTGATGGGTCGGCTCAGATGGTATCCTCAGAATTCAGTGTTGAAACCTGTACAAATAATGGCTTCTATGACATCAAATCCAAATATTCTCTTTTTTCTTCTCCAAAGACCATTATTCCCTAGAGGACAGATTTCCTGCATCTGTCCGTCAATACAACTCCACACTGCCCAGGTGCATTTGAAGCCATTGAAGTAGCTAATTTCCAGAAACAGATTGAAAAGAAAAGAGCCAGTTTATGATTGTGGTCTCTCTGGCTTGTTCCACACAAAGAATCCTGAAGCATGTAAGGATTCCTTGGCTAACATGGACTATTGTCAGGGGCAGAGGTGCTCAGAAGCTGAATTTAGTCTTTTGAATCAGTGACCTTAGGGTAAAAGAAGTTGAGCTTGGATTGAGATAAGGCAAGTTCAGTAACTTAAATTGCTCTAGAACTATTTCCTAGCATCTAAAATAGGGATAAGAACAATCATAACTTCCCTATAAATTTATTTTGAGTATTGTGGTATGACATCTATAAAATATATTAGCACAAATCCTGGTAAATATTCCCTATATTTTATCACTAGATTTTATCACAGCTCATGTATTTGGAAAATATATACTTCTGTCTATTGACTTGAAAGGCCTCTTGGTTCTTGTTCTTGCCCCTCCTCTGTTGCAAAATCTTGGCTTTTTCTTTAACTTCCAAATAGCTACAGTATACAGGAAATCAGAAAAGGCCAAAAACACATAAAAGACTAGGCAGAGGAAGCCACTGAATCAAAGTCAGTGTATTTGGCTATGCACTGTCAATTGCCATCCATTTATTTTTGTCTCTTTAACTAAGTAAACTGAATCTCAGCATCACGGCTCAGAGCTATGACACTTACATCTTCCCTCCTGGTACCCCTCAAAAGGTAGCCTTGACCCCAAAATCTGACCAATGAACTATAAGGCAGTGCTGTGTACTTTCCAAGAAGTCCTTCAAAGGGAGCTAACTGACAGATGCATCCTATAAGATGTTTTTCCTTCTTCAACCTCCTGCATGGACATTGGCCCCTGTTTTAGGTTTCCCATTAGCAAATGGAAGCCAATGGCTGAGAACAATTCAGCAAAGGACAGGAGTCTGAATGCCATAAATCCCTCGTGCAACCATACCATCTCCAGACGCCCAACCTCCAACTCTCTAGGTGGTGAGATAAAATCATTACTCTTTACAGTTATTCATATCAGAATAAAATCCTAACAGGCCATTTGGGATGACATCAATATTATGATGGTAAAACCAAACCAGGTACAAATATTGCATGACCTCATCTATACATAGAAGCTATACTTGTTGATTTCACAGGAGCCGAGCAGGGGTTGCCTGGATGAAGAAGAGAAGGAAATGAGAAATAGAACCAAATGACACAAACTTTAAGAATGTATGAGGAATAAGTCTAGTGATTTAATGTTCCGCATGAAGGCTACAGTTAATAATACTCAACTGCATACTGAAAAGTACTCCATTTGCCTGCCAAAATACTTTCTAAGCTATAGAAGATGCTGGACAACTTAATTGGTCGTAATCATTTCACCATATATGTAAAATATCATGCTGTATGCCTAAAACAAATATATTTTAAAAGAAAATAGTACACTCCTACTGATGAAACAAATCTATACCACTATGCATACCTACCTGATGCAATAAATCTATTATCTCTAAAATTAATGTCAGACAATTAAATTTTAGATATGGATCTATTGATCAAAAGAAAATGCATGGAAAGGAGAACATAAGATGAGAATGAATGATACAAATAATACTTGCTATTAAAGCAACCTTTCTGAATGGAAAAAATATATATTATATATTATATTATAACATATAGTAGTAGATTTTCAGTTAGTTTGTCTGAGAATAGCCTAGAAGGAAAAGCATTAGGAGCTGTTTCTCTTTTTTTTTTTTTTTTTTTTGGTCGACCGTGGGGCTTTAACTCTGGGCCTGGGCTCTGTCCTTCAGCTCTTCAGCTCAAGGTGAGCGCTCTACCACTGGAGCTACAGCGCCACTTCCGGTTTTCTGGTGGTTTATTGGAGATAGGAGTCTCACGGTCTCTCCTGCCCGGGCTGGCTTTGAACCGTGATCCTCAGATCTCAGCCTCCTGAGTAGCTAGGATTACAGGCGTGAGCCACCAGCGCCCGGCTCAGGAGCTGTTTCTCTATATTTGGACATTTAGATACCTACATGATCCAATAAACTTCTGGATAGCCTTGAAAACAACTTGAATTTTCTGCCTTAAAATTCCTTTTATTATTTTGTGTGTGTGTGTGCCAGTCCTGGAGCTTGAATTCGGGGCCTGGGCTCTGTTACTGAACTTTTGCACTAAAAGCTAGTGTTCTACCACTTTGAACCACAGATCTTATTCCAAGCTTTGTGGTGGTTAATTGGAGATAAGAGTCTCACAGACTTTCCTGCCCTGGTTGGCTTTGAACCTCAATCCTCAGATCTCAGCCTCCTGAGTAGCTAGGATTATAGATGTGAGCTAGCAGGCACCTGGCTACAATTCCTCTCTTTTTAAAATGGACATCAAAGCTGTATCTGATTGCGATAATCTGAGAATTATTTATGATGTCGCCAAAAACACTAACATCTTTATGTTTTCTTGCGTGGTGTGTCTACCAGTTCTAAGCCACAGCTAGCACCTCTCCAATCCTAAATCCCGAGTAAACACAGAGTTCAAGTATAGATATAAGTCTCCCTACAAAAAAAGATTGATGTTACAGGCTCTCTCATATATCTTGGGACCCAGGCTTACTTGGCTGATGTAAATAGTGGTCATAAAATCCTTACTGAGTTCCAAACCTTCCTTAGTTCTTTGAGCTTCGGTTTTCACATTAGAAAAATATCACTTTGGGGCAGAGAAGATGACTTAGTTGTAGAGCACGAAGCCCTGCAGTGTCAGTACCACATAAACAAAAAAGAATACAAGAGAAATAATTCATTTTAAAAAATGTCACTTTGTGTCTCCTCAACATACAATTAAGAACGTATTCGCTATTTTAATCCTTACTGGGCACCCATCATATTACAAGTTCTCTGCCAGGCCTTGGAGAGGCCCAAGTTAACAAAGCCAAACAGCACCCCTCGTGGAGCTTGAACCCTCTTTGGGATGTTGGGGCTTGGAGCCCAGCCATTGACATCTCTGTCCTTTTCTAGGTTTGGCCAACAGAGGGCGCTGAGGCGCGACTACGAGAATTGGGGAGGGAGGAGAGAATAACTCCTCCATTTGTTTCCTGCCTTCACTATCTCTTCTCCCTGACAACAACAGTTGATTCCAGAAGTAGGTGGTGGTCCCAACGTGCAGGTTTCCCCCACTACGACAATCCACCTTATTGTCAGTAGAGACCTCCACTCTAGGCAAGCAGCGCCCCTTGAATCTCAGGGGGGGGTCCTTCCTTTTGGCACAAGGGACTGCTTCGTGTAGGCCTCTAAATTTTAATAATCCCCACCTCTTCCTATCTTCCTTTCTCTCCCCCCAACTCTATTCTGTATTGATTTGCTGTGGGAGTCCCAGAAACCTACACCTGGGCAACTTAAACAACAGCAATGGATTCCCTCCCTGTTCATCCTCCAGGTATTGGCACGTTTTGGTTCCCTCTGGACCCTCCCTCCCTCTTTGGCGGGGTCCTCATAGGCTCACTCCTGTGGACGCCTGCGCCCTGAACCCTTTTCATAAGGACCTCAGTCAGCACGGATCAGGGCCTACTCATAGGACCTCATTTTAACCTCCATCACCTCTTGGAACCCATCTCTAAATCCAGCCACATTCTGAGACGCTGGGTTGAAGACTCCCGAGTTAGAATTTGGTGAGACACAGACAGAGCGATGATCACCTCTGTGAGCTAGAGCACTTTTCATTAAATGCTCTCTGGCAAATTCCTGGTCTGATTTTCTGCGTCTTGCATGAACTTGCCTGGTTCAGTGTGTCAGATGGTGATAATGCCAGGGAGGAAAACAGAAGGAAGCAGAGAAGGTGGATGGGGCGGGCAGAGGGGAAGGTAGGTTTCTATTAACATAAGACAGGCAAGGCTTCACTGACAAGGAACCATTGGAACAAAAACCAGAAGGTGGTGAAGGAGCGAGGCGTTGCTTTCTTGGGGCAAAAGCCTCTTCTTGTAGATAACAAGGCAGGAAAATCCTCATTGAACATTGTACAATGCTCATAGCTACAAGTCACTGCAGACAGAAGAACGATTCAACAATCCCTGCTCTGGTGGGTTGTTTGGTCATGCACGCATATCAGGAATTGCCACGTGGCAACCGGGAAGTCCTGAGCCATATTCTCCTTGAAATAATAATTAGGAACTGTAGGACTGACACTTCATCTCACCCACCATTCCCATTTTATAGAACTAGACCCAGAAGAGAGACATTCATGGTGGCCACATGCACATACGTGATGGACTCAGGAACCTGAATTGTCATCTTTTGGTTGTAATAGTTCAAGGTCTTCTCAGAGCACCGCTGTGCACGCTCAACATCAATGATTCCAACAGATCTTACATTTACTAGAAGCAGATAATCAGGGATCTACCTCTACTGAGAATGTCAAATTCTCAGACTAGCTATACATAGACTCAGTCTTATCTTTGCAAGACGCTTTAACCATCTCTCATACATGCACATAAAGAAATGGGAAGCAGTCCACAGTCTTGATAAAGAAGTGCCAATGATACTGACATAGGCTCTTAGATATATATAATATTATATATTATGTATTATATTATATTATATAATATATATATATATTTCCTTGGCCCATATTGCAAGATAGAAGCCTTTTTTGCTCTAGCCTTCATCACAATTGCCTTTCTCTCCTCTCCAAACCTGCCTGAGAGAAGCCCCTGCAGGGGTGGCCTTGTGCCCCTTGGGGTAGTAAGATCTTCCACGTTGCTTCATTCTCATTAGGCCACAGGAATGCCCAGGGCAGCATTACCAACTTGTAGAAACCAAAACACTGGCAACTAACAGAAATCAGATGACATGGTTACTAGCGAGAAGAAAGGCCATGGCAGAGTCTATTCTTTTAGCAGTTTCCAGATTAGCATCTTGCAAGACAGTGGGTCAGCTATATGTGTTTCATGCTTTAAAGACAAAGGCTTTTGTTTTCTCTCTAGAAAATTAAAAACAAAACTATAGTGTTATTCCTGTATTTGTTGGCTCTGCCTCTAGCCCTAGAGCATAGTACAGATATTTCACAGAACTCCTGACAGTCGGTCCAAAGGAGCAAGATGATTACTGGTAGGAAAACAAGCAGCACAACTATCTTACCTTCCTAAGCCAAAAGTTTCCATGGTGGGATTGGCCTTAATGGAAACTTTGTACATATTACATTTTACATATATATCCTGAAAACATCATTAGCTTCATGAATAAAGATTTACTGATGTTTAGTTACACCCACGGCACTACAACAGGTAAAGGCTGTTGTAAAATCCACACTTACTGCTACTAGGCTACCGAGAGTAGCTCAAAAGGGTTCTGTAATTTTCCAATTGATTTTAAAACTGAAGACTCCGAAGCCAGAGTGGTTGGATATTCAAATTCATACCGGCAGGGAGGAATAAGGATCAGAAACAAACAGAGAGTTGGGCCATGTGTCTCCAAGATCGAGGACTGCACTATTATGCCCAAGGACAAAGAAATCAGAAAGAAAGTAAAAGATCAATAGGGAGAGACCATACAATTCCTGTTACATCAGATGCTTTACTAGTATCATATTGTCATTTCAGTGTGATAAATGTAACATTGCATTCAATTTAAAAAGAGTATTTCTCTAGGGAGAAGCCATATATGTGATATTCAACTTGTTTTAAATCAACTTTCATTTATAACAAAGTTAAATAGAAATTCTTGGAAGGGGGAATTAAGGATTTTAAGGAGTGGATGTGGGATGTAGATATGGCAGTATCATGGAAGGGAGGGGAGGGGAGTGGAGAGGAAGGGGAGGAGAGGAGAGGGAAGTTTAGGTTTTTCCTTATTACCTCATTCCACTAAATATCAAATGTTCTGTAGTAAACATGGTTTCACCCTCTCACTCTATAGGACACACAAAATTCACACCTTTTATAGAACTGTCAGCCTATTTTAGCCAAGGAAGAACACAGCCCACGCTGCCCACCCATCACACAGCTTAGACCATCTCGTTAACTTTCTCTGCTCAACTCTTCTCTTTCACCAATAGATTGTTCCTCATCTGTGGAAAGATGCTAGGCAGCCATGGTCACCCAGGTTCTCTCTCTCAAGAAGCTGAAATAGATACTGCCACTGGTAGCAGAGATACACATAAAACAGAAAGAGGCTTGCTTTCCCCAGCTTGTAAAATGCTGGGTACTGTTCCTCTCCTCTGTGTTTACTAAATGTCTCTCCTCATTCTGATCCCTGCTATTATGCCATCACTGTGGAATAAAATCTCTACCACTGTCACAGCTCCCATTTGGAAGAGCCTCTTGGTCACCTGAGGTTTTATCTGCTCACTGTTTCATTTGGATCTGGCCTCCTTGGGTGCTCTTACCTCTGTACTAATCATTACGATCCCTACCATTCTTCCTTCTCTTTCTTGTAGCATAAAACCAAGCCCAGATTCTTACTTGAGCCTGCAGGTGTGAAGCTGCAGGTGTTTATCTGCACGGAGGTTACCAGAAATCAGCACAACTCAGGGCAGTTCCCCTAGCAACAAAAATTAATATGTAGGAGAGTCCCAGGCTCGAGCAATATTTCTTTCCAATTATATTTACTCATTTTCATAAGTTGTTATTTAATTCTCTGGGTTTCATGATAAACTCTACCAATGCCGCTCAGTTTTCAGATGCAATTTGTGATTCTGTTATGTGAAAAGACACTGCATTAAATAAAAATTAGTCTTAATATGAGGTCCTTCTGTTCTCCAAACAGGAAACTCACTGGCAAGCTTATTCTCATTTATAGTCATACATCTTTGCTTTGAAAACTGTGATAGCAGAAAAGTACGTAAAGGAGAAGGAAACTGAGCTTCAAAATGTCAAACAACATCTGTTTCCCATTTCGGAGAATTACAGAGCTTTCTCCAGCCCTTTAACCCTTTAGCCCACATTGTATCTGTCCCTTCCTAGTTTATGAGCTTTATCTCCAGAGGCTTTTCAGTAAATGAAACCTGATAGAGAAAGTGAATCTCTTCTTTAGGTTCTCTCTGAGGATTAGGGACAAGATTTATTAGAATAACACTGTCCATCTTGCCATACCTCTAGTTGCTGTCAACATTTCAATTATAAACTCATGTGTCCAGGGCACTGTACCTCATCTCCACAGAATAATTCTCTAGCTACAAATCTGGAAAGTGGGATAGTGATTTTAGGGTCCATGTTTGGTTAAAAAAATTTGAAAGACACATATGATTAATCTTTTCAGGCATGGAACATTATATTCCATAGTCTTTGCATTTTCTAAGTTCTATCTCAAAGTACAACCAAAGCCAGGCAGAGTAGTTCATGCTTGTAATCCTAGCTACCCAGGAGGCTGAGACCTGAGGATGGAAATTAAAATCCAGCTGCCTGGGCAGCAAAGTCTGTATGACCCTTGTCTCCACTTAACCAGCAAAATGCCAGAAGTGGAAGCATGACTCAAGTGGTAGAGCACCAAGCTTGAGCAATAAAACTAAGGTAAATTATACAAACCCTGAGTTTTCAAGTCCCAGTAACAGTACAAAACAGAAAAATTAAAAATAAAAAATAAAAACAAAACCCAACCAAAAACATGCTGAGATGAGAAAAAGACAAAAGTCAACATAAGATTACACTTAAAACTGCAAAATGGGTCAGTACTTCACATTTACTTTGAGTGGGAGGGAGAAGCTATTTGTTCACATGTAGCAAGTCTATCATATTCTTCTTCCATCAGTAACTTTATTTATTTATTTACTAATTGCCAGTCCTGGGGCTTGAACTTCACCACCATTCCTGAGCTTCTTTTTGCTCAAGGCTAGCACTCTACCACTTGAGCCACAGCACCACTTCCAGCTTTTTCTGTTTATGTGATGCTAAGGAATCAAATCCAGGGCTTTGTGCATGCTAGGCAAGCACTCTACCACGGAGCCACCTTCCCAGCCCCATCAGTAACTTTAGATCAACTCTTCAACCAGGGTTTCTTCTAAGCACCCACAGTAATCTGCTCTGCCACCTGCATAGATACACAATTGCTGAAAGAGCCAATCAGAAAGAACTAAAGCATCAAGATCAGCCAATTGAAAACCAGCCTGCAACTGTATTTGCCTTTATCTCTGAGGCTCTATTGCTTACATGGCCTGTCTTCTCCCTCTGCTTGGTGCCTCCCTACCTTTCCCCGGTCCTGCTGTCCCTTCAAGGTTGCTCTGTATCTACCATGCTTTACTTCCACAGTCCCTGCCACTTGACATTACTCTTCAATAACACTGTGGTCCAGAGCTGCCAATAAAGGCCAGGAAAAGTCTGCTGGGAATCTGCTGATTTCTTAGCAGCTGCTAAGACCTCAACTGTGATCTGTCTCAAAGATATTTGTATGTCTTGAAGGAGTAAAATGGATAGGTTTGGGCTCATCTGTACAGATGAATAGAGGTGATTTTTAAATAAGAGTCTTAAAATACCCTTCAAGGAAAATCACAGCATGTTTCTCCTGTAATTAAAAGGTTTAAGTGACTTCTAATTTTTTTTAACTTATGGAGAAAATGAATCATTGAACACAAATTCCATCTGGTCAGGAATATGTTGATTTGTTTCCTGATAAACACCTGGCATTACTACATTATAAACACTTAATAAATATTCATTGTATGAAGGAATAGTTGAATTACTAACATCTCAATACCTCTCGATCAATTCTCAAAGCCTTAATAACAAGTGACCTCAATGCAAACAACAATAACAAAAATTGATTGTAGTGAAGAAATGTTTATCTGTGCATTAGCATCTCAAGTGAGAAAATAGAGGTAGATTTCATAAAACCTAAGTGAGCAGCAAAGAAAAATACCCAGGATCAATGTTTCTCTTTTATTATTCTCCTGACTCTTACATACTACATAGAATTGGAAACTGAAAGAAAGCTTAACTTTTCTCTCATACATGCTCAGTATTTCCTTTTTTCTCAAACATAAATAAAAGCTCAAAAGAATACAGACTGGACATGTAAGGAAGACAAGATCTATGTTGCACAGGTAAGTCTCAAATTCCTAGCTCAAGAGATTGATTGTCCCATCTCAGCCTCCTGAGTAGCTTGGACTACAGTGTACATCATTACCTCTGGTTAGAGCTTAGAATTTTTTTTAATATGCAGTATATTGTTCTATTTGGACAACTAAGTCATAAATGCCTTAGAAGCAGCCAAGTACAATTTCTTATTTTTTAAAATACCTACATAGGTCCTGAAGAGTGAGCTCACACAAAAGGTGTTTAACAGAGGTATGTTAAGTTAGTGGCTTCTTAAGAATTAAGACTTTTTTTTCATTCCTCTACTACAACAAACATTTGATTTTTCTGAGCTGCTAATGAGTATCAGATTCTTCTTTGATTTTTATCTACTCTTGCTTCCTCTGCCAGAGTTCAGAAAAGGTGAGAGAAAGATAAAAGAGCATGAGACAAATAGAGAAACATTCCGACATCAAGATCTTCTAGTTATTTCCATGACAGAAAGCAAGCATTTGAGGAATCCGCGCATCACTCCTTTGTGTTATCTAATATTTCTATGATTATCCTGGGTAGCCTTATCAATGAATGTTTATTGTGAGTAAAAAGTCATACTACTGATAGGTAGGGAACTTATGGACACTACTATTAATCTGTTCCATTTTCCTTATCCCCTCCACATAGCTAGACCAGCTGACCACCAAGGTATTTCCAGAGCCGATATTCTGGGGTGTTGCAACTATCTTTTGTTATTTCCTTGTGGCCTTTGTGAAAAAGTAAAAACACACTCAAGTTTCCTACAAATCATCTATTTCAATTTGTCTACAGAGTTCTGGAATTTTCCATGGAAAGCAAGGATGCTCATCTCTCAGAATTTGCATTCTTTTGGTCCATTGCAAAGAGGGAGACCCTATACATGTTTTTTTTTTAAGTGTATTGTGCTCCTAAGTGTTTATGTCCTCAGTCTTAATAGTAGTTTCTTCATAAAAATAAGAGAAAAAAAAATCTCCATGCACTGGCACAATCCTAGTCTGATTTGATTCCAGCAACCAGCAAGGACAAAACACAACAACAAAAGCAAGAGCTTTTTTTTGTTGTTGTTTGTTTGTTTAATTAAATTCTTTCAAGCCTTGTGGAGCAATACTGCTGGGTAGATCTTGTAAGAAGAGATAATTAAAACACAAACAAACTAGTTCTTTCATTTGAAATAGCAGCCACTGCACATGCTAGAGACAGCTAGCCCTAACCAAATCCCACAGGATTCTTAGTATGCAAACCAAGTCAGCTTTAGAAATAGGTTCAGCACTTTGTCAAAGAGCTATAAACCCCTTCACTCTGGGAATCAGACAGGATCTTTCTGGAAAGTCGGACTCTTTCTGAGACATGGCCAAGGAGGCTGGGCAAATGGAAAAATGCCTTTGGCAACAGACTCTCCATAGACTTGTAACCCTGAAAAAAAAGAAAGAAAAAAAAGGTTTTCTCTCTCCAGTCTTGGACTGAAGTGAGGTAGTCAGGAATCTGTAGGTCTTTCAGGAGAGAATTAAAATGAAAGGAGAAAAGGAAGAAAAAAAATTCCTCCAAATGATAGTAAATTCTGTTTTCTGATTCTCCATATTATATATTCTGATCAGAAGTTACCTATAAATCCTGTCACACTCTCAATGATGTTTCTAGAAGACTGTCAGTACAGCTGACAACCTTATTAAATGTTGCAAAATATATTGACCTTGTAGATTCTCTGTGATGGCTTTGAGACAACACAGCATTTGGAGTAAGAGACACGGAAATTTGAATCCTGGGTGAGCTTTGTCAAGTGACAGTCCCTTCATCTTGAAAATGAGGACAAAGAGAGGTGGCCTTCACTCATGTGTTTGTCATCATGCCACATTGCCAGCATTCATATGACTTCAACACCACCGTGACATTCGAAGGTATCATTCTTTGCCCAAAGACCTAGAATCTATGACTTTTCTTCTAACAAAACATTTTAGCTCCTGAATCTAGATACAAGGCAGGTACAGCAGGTTGGGGATTCCAAACTACTGCCTGCAAGATGGGCTGCCAGACATTTCCCGTGTGTAGTAGAGTCTATTGCTTATCAAGTCCCATCAAAATGAAGTTCCTTACACCTAAGAACATGGGTTAGATATTATTCAGTCGAAACGAATAGTGACTAGCCACTCTATCTTTAGGACACTCTTGTTGTCCTAAATGGCTCTCCTCTCTTGGGAAATAACATCAGGTTTGTAAAGCTCTAACATTTGACATGCTAATGACTCTCAAATCTTGACCAATGCAGGTCTCTTCATTAAGGTTCAGTCACGTACTTGATGCTTCTGTTTGGATATCTTGTAGATGTTTCAAACATCAGAGGTCCAGATGTGATTAGCCCTTCTTGACCATCTTAAGTGAATAGTTCAACTCATTTCACTTGGCTACAAACCTAGGCATCACATGTCTGATTGCTTTTACCTTTGAATTTCCTCTTCTAGCTCATTATCAATTCATGACAACTCTGCTCCCCAGTGCATTGCTAAACTGGTCCCCCATCCTACCTCGATCTCAAGTCCTCCTTTCTGGACTTGTGCAGTAGCTTCACAATCATCATCTTCTTGCTCTCTCCTTGACTGTACCCAGCTCATTTCTTCTTCATGCAACAACTGGGTCATCCTATGGCACATAAAAGGAGGATATCAGAAGACTCTTCCATTTGAAAAAAATAGATAATTGCATTCTCAAAATGGTCTTCATAATCTGGTACTGTTTCCCCAGGCAACTCACATGAGCACCAACACGTACCTTCCATTTCACTTGTTAATGTCTGAAGTTATTCCATTGAAATCTACTTTGGTGGATAAGTCAGTTTGTCCCTAAAACATAAATTCCCCTGGGAAAGGTCACACTTAAAATAGAGTCATTTAGGTCCTAATTCATGGTTCAAGGTTTAAACAGAGAAAAGAAACCATCTAATACTTATGCCCACAAGAAGGGCAAAGGTCTAGGTAAAAAAAATAAAAATTGGAGGGGGGGGGTTCTAAATCCACAAAGAACTTTTTTTTTTTTTTTTGCTTCAACTTTGCCCTGAGAAGAGATTTGGAACTCTGAGAAGAGATTTGGAACTCTGAGAATTGAGCTGTGCAAAGCTGGCTTACTGGGTCTGCATGTAGAGAGGAAAAAGAAGACCCACAGGAAAAGCTTCCTGAAGATATTTCTTGAAATTTCTCTCATTACTTACCCGATTATAATAAACAGCTGATAATCTCAAAGTAAACTGCTCCTGATGTCTGTCGTTTAATACTAAGCTGCTACATTTAGCATTACTAGATAAATAAATTCATTCCTGGCCAACGCTGGCATTAAAGAACCCATAAGGGCTTTAAGAAAAATTCCTCTAGGTAATTGATACTTTTAACCGAATCAGTCCCGAATTAAGGTCCTGATGCTGAGATGGAAAAACTAGAAGCTAATCACCTATGGCCAAAAGAGCACTGGTTGCCTGTGAGCGCCTCCAAAAGTCAAGACACCAAATCTCCTATTCAAATTGTACCTTGAGGCATGAAGATGGGAGTCGGAGTCTGAATGCACTAAGATGATTAGGGACAGAGTTGCCCCCATGACGTCATCAGAGGACTTTTCCCTGGATTCCATTTCCTCTGCTACTCTGAAGGGGGGGGATGGAGTTTGTCTACTCTCCCTAACAAGGTGTTCTTTGCAGAACAGAGATGGCCACCATGTGCACTGCATGCTCTGTTGCACAGGCTAGCACCCATCCATCTTCTCCTGGGGCTAAGGTTTCTCATAGCACCATTGTGTTCATGGTATTATGGTCCAACTGCAAGCAGATCAATTATCAGTAACAGGGAATGTGATCGCCCAATGATCAAGTCTCCACCCTCAGCCTCATATGAAATAGTTTTGTGTGGTGAGACCCCCCAGTGAGGTGGTAAAAGCTGTCTCTTTGTGTAAAAAAAAAAAAACAAACTCCAGACTCCTCTGAGGAGGCCCCCTATTCATGAAAGTCTATTTCATTTTTAAATCAAGGAGCCAGTTTATTTCATATGGTAGCTCTGAGGGTGATAAAATGAATACACACATCAATGTTGTTGCTATACAGCCGCCTGAGACTAAGCTCGCGACAAACTTCGTGAATTGAATAAATCGAAGTGATTCTATTTGTTATCTTAATACCCAAAGACATCCAGCCACAGGGCTGGAGGCACCTACTTGATATTTTAAACCAGACACAAATTAGACCCCTTAACTTTTCAGTCAACTTCGATTTAACTGAAGTTGAGTGGGAATGATCTTCTTACTCAATCTTTCAGTCTCCTAAAATCTCTAACTGCACATCATTCTAGACTCCATTAAGCAAAGAGAGGCAATAGTTCACTTACAAATGTCACCATAGGTTGTTTAAGTTAGTAAGACCATCATCGTCTGGATTTATAATATAGACTCATCTCAAGACTCTTAGTCACAGCCTGTGATATAAAGTAATATTTATTCTTTGCCATGTACACAGGTTCTGAGAACTCAGAAGTGAATATAATCTGGGGAGATTTTTTTATTTTTTTTTCTGCTTCCTACTGGCCCAAACCACACGGCCTCTTATGTTAACTCTTGAAGCCTGCTTTTTAAAAGTAAGCAAGGTAAAAAGCCCACGTTAAACTTCATCAAAGACTTGAAAGATTAAGATTAGCCCTCCTTTTCTGTCATGTATAACATTTAGCCAGGCCATGGTGGCTTTTGCCTGTAATGGTAGCTACTCGGGAGGCTGAGATCTGAGGATCACAATTCAAAGGCATCCTGGGCAGACTCTTATCTCCAATTAAGCACCATAAAAGCTGGGAGTGGAGGTATGGATCAAGTGGTGAAGCACCATCCTTGAATGAATTATGTTAAGGGACAACACCCAGCACCTGAGTTCAAGCCCCAGTATCGATGCCAAAAAAAAAAAAAGTTAGCCAGCTTTTTCAAAACAAAAAAAGTGAAAATATTATTTCTCAGAAATCAGGCTAATATATAATAACCACAGTAATCAACTTTTCACCTATTTGTATTCGACTAAGCCGGAGTTATTGTCAAGTACATGGAAGATCTTACCTATGAAAATATATTTTTGGAATCTTTCCATTTTTGTTCAAAGGTTCCTATTTTTCTGCTTAGTTTCCAGAGTCGTAATGAGGTGCTTTGGGGATATATACAGTTTCCAGGTCTCCACAGACTGAAGATCTTTAATGCTTAAATATTATTTTTCTCTGAGAACGTATTGCTATACACAATTTTCACTCTACCATCGCATCTTCATTACCCTCAAGCACTCAAACTCATCTCTCTAGGTAGCATAGATGAACAAAGCAAAAGGGAACAAAAACTTCTCAAAACATGCTGGGAAAAAAAAAAATCAAATTGAAAGCCGGGCGCTGGTGGCTCACGCCTGTAATCCTAGCTACTCTGGAGGCTGAGATGTGAGGATCGAGGTTCAAAGCCAGTCCAGGCAGGAAAGTCCATGAAACTCTTATGTCCAATAAACCACTAGGAAACCAGAAGTGACACAGTAGCTCAGGTGGTAGAGCGCTCGCCTTGAGCTGAAGAGCACAGGGACAACGCTCGCCCAGAGTTCAAGCCCCACAACCAACAACAACAACAACAACAAAAAAAATCAAATTGACTGTAAGATTTCAGTTACAGCTTTACAGCAGGTATTTTTGAGAAAAATAGCAGTTTCTCCATGTAATGGTGGAACAGAGGAATTACCTAGGATTAAGCCTAATTTAGGGTATGATGGGAAGAAAGGAATACATAGGCTCATTGCCTGATAATTCAAGCAAGTGTAGTAAGAGGTATAGTTCAAGAGAAACATCACTGGCCACAGTTTAAGCTGTGAGATTTTACAAGGTATGAAGGAACTCAACTTTAGCTAGAAATTAAAACCTGAGAGCTAGGAACCAGTGACTCACATCTTTAATCCCAGCTACTCAGGAGGCTCAGATATGAAGATCATGATTCAAAGCCAGCCCAGGAAGGATAGTCTGTGAGATTCTCATCCCCAAATAACCAACCAAAAAGCTTGAAATGGAATAGTGGTTCAAAATGTAAAAATTCCTGAGACAGCACCCAGGACCTGAGTTCAAGCCCCAGGACATGCACAACTTAAAAAAATGTGTCTGGGTTTCACCCCAACCAAATCAAAATTTCTGGGGGAGGGGGTGTTTCTATAATCCTAAATGTGAAGGTAGTATTAAGAATCTCAGATTTAATGCTTACTTCTCTGATGGAGAAATCAAAACCTAAAAGCTAAAATGACTTGCCAATTTCTATGTATGCCACCAAGAATCAAAGGGAGGGGGGAAAGTCTGTCAGTAAGCAGCAAGAAATAGGCAATAATTTAAGATTTACAAAAATATATTAGGAAGCGGGGCTGTGGCTCAAGTGGTAAAGGGTAGATGAAGAGCTGAATGACAGCGCCCAGGCCCGGAGTTCAAGCCCGATGACCGACAAAAAAGAAAAAAAGAAAAAGTATATATTATAAAGAGAAGCAACAAAAGATGCCAGCAGCAAAGGTCTTGCTGCCGGTCCAAGATGAGCGATTGCAAAAATATAAATCACACTTAAATGCTTCCTCACCAGGCTGTGTGGGTAGCAGCAGATAGCTTTGGGGGGGGGGGGGGAATAGATTAATGAACCTTTCTGTTAAAAGTTTAAAGTTTGTAGAAAGCAGAACAAAAGCACAAACTAAAAAGTTCTAAAACTAGGCTAGGTAGCTAAGAAAATAAAAATAAAGTTATCTCCATACGAAGTAGTTTCATTGTGTAGTCCTCTTTTGTGCTTCTTTCCACTGTTTTTATTTTAAATTGTGTTGTAAGCTGTGTGTCATCTTGAGAGTTGGTGAATTTGATCTAGCTATAATCTGATAGCAGTTACTACACCGTCTCTGCCATCATTTTCCATACTTTTATTATCACCATTACTGCAGATAAATGAGAGAGGAAAGATTAAAAATTACTTTAAATCCATTAAATGGAAATTTTGTTAGGTGAGGTTCTTTTTTCTGATTTATATTAATTTTTTTTTAATTTTAATCCTTTTTTTTTTCACTTGGTAGTTCTTTAAAGGGGATTCAGCTCAGCTTAGTCAGTGTGTGATTATAACGCATCCTGATCAATATCACCCCTTTCTTTCATTATTCTCTCCCATCCCTCCCAATACCAGTTCCCTTCAGTTTGCCTATTTCCATTTTCACATATTATATGAAGCTCTTGCCTCTGTTTGTTTGTTTGATTCCAAATCACTTTGGCTCTTGCTTGATTCACACCAAAATAAAAAATTCTGTCTTCTAGTTTGTTTTCCTTTTCCCAGGTCCCTCTCCTGACTCACTCCCTCTTTTTACCAAGGCTTTATCCAAGGTTTTGATGTGCTAATTGCCACATCCTACCCACTAGCCTTCTTTGGTTTAATTAATAAATATTTCCTTTGACAAAAGATGGAAAAAAAAAAAAAACCACCAGAAGTCTAATTCATGAATCTGACCATTGTGTTTCCCCACTGTGACCCTCACTTGAAATTTGTCTGGAATCTTATCAGTCAGCTCCATTATAGGTCTTCTCATTTGCATATCAAATATATCATTGTACACTGGCAGTTCACAGGCATGGCCTGCAGTCACAGAACCAGTTGCCCGTCAAAACCTTCCGAGAAACATCTGTAAACCCGCCGTGATTAACAGGAGCAGAATGGGGGACAGGGGATTATCCTGGTCTCCTATTCAGTCTCCTCTCCAGATATCTAGATCCTGTCTTCATACATCGGACTTATTGCTTATTTATTTAATTTCTAATCTATTTACTCTTCCAAAATCACAATGACAATACCGGATGTCCCAACATGCAAACTGAGTTTATTGCCATGCAAATCTTTCCTGGCTACTAAGGATGCTTGAGTATATTCTAGTGATGAAACTTTAGTGCATTGTCACTACAGAAAATTAAGGCAGGTTGCAACAATGCCACAAGGCACATGACCATGAATTAAAGGCTTCACTATGTCTCCTTTTGAAATGCTTTTCCCTTCCTACATAAACATATGCGAAAGGTAGTTACTGATCCAAATCAAGCTCTCCCTCTCTTTTACTTAAGAAGTTGTATTTACACATTTACAAGTGCCACTGTCGTTCTATTCATATCCTTCATATTTGACCTGGCCACATTTTCCAATCCACTCTTCCCAGAATTCCCCTGTTATCTTTGACATGACATCCTGTATTTGTTAGATTGCTCAGATGGAATATTCACATCTGGGATAGGGTGAAAAATATTTTAGAGAGTTTAGAATAGTGTTCTAAAGCTGTACTGCCCATCTGACCTACTTATCAGAAGAGCACTTTAGAGATGGGATCTCAGGCATTTGAAAGCAAGATAACCAACCAAGAGCCAGAGCCCTAAGGCTGGTGTCTGGCTTTTAAGAACTCCACACACAGACCCAGAAGCAAGAATAAGAGGAAAATAATGCCATCATGGAATAAATTATCTATGCACTTAGAAGTAGTATTGTCCCTTAAAAAAAAAAAACAACTAAGCTATTACGATGTAAAGACACATGTCAGTTTATTCAATGTACTAAGTGAATTAGGTAAGAGTACTGGAAAAATAATATTGTGATTCGTTATCTCAGATGCTATTATCCAGAACATTATTATAAGATGGAGGGGCAAAAGCACTCGATTTGGAAGGGGAAGGCCTGGGTCTTATCTCAACTTTACCACCAATTAACCATCTGCCATAGTAGCACATGCCATTCTCCCTTGGACATCCAGTTCTCCATTTGTAATATGAGACAGCTGGCTTATGTGCCTAAAAATTAAATAGCACTTCTTCAAATGTTCCCAAGTGATCCTTTAAAAAAAAAAAAGATTTATGTGGCCAAAGGATTGTTTTGGAATCCCAGTACTTAATGTATGGAGATTTGCAATAAATTATCACTAACATACTAACTATCTTCTTGAGACATTCAAATAGGATTTAATTGTCTAGGCTAAAAAATGCTTTCCCCAAGCATACATTACCAAGAATACTAGGTGTATTCAAGTCCCTAGAATTTTCTAATTGGCTTAGTAGAGCCGATTACAGAGGTAAGGCCCTTAGATCAAGAACTGAAAATGAGTTACCTGGGTTCACATCCTCTTTTGCCATATAGTTTAGTTACTCAATATTTCAGTTCTCTTCACTATAAAACTGGTATACTACTATAACAATATCTATTTCCGAGGGTCAGTAGGAGGATGGAATGAGTTAATAATACAGCATACAAAATCCTTGGCAGATTATGTAGCATCATATAAGTGCCATGTGAGTGTTAACACTGCAATCTCCAAAACCCTTCTCAGATGACACAGTCTAAGAGAAGTTGAATGAAATCAGCATCTACTATGTCAGCTATTTGACATATATCATCTCATTAAATTCCCACAATAAAACTGTGATTCTTCCTTTTTTTAGAGGACAAAACAAAGTTCTGAGAAAATGAGGAATTTTGACTAGCCAAGCACAATGGCACATACTCAATCATCTCTGTACTTGGGAGGCCGAGGCAAGAAGAGTGCAAGTTTGAAGATAGCTTGGGCTATACAGTGAATTCTCCCTGCCACACAGGGAGACCCTGTGTAGATTTTAGATTTTAAGAAATCTACAGAAAAATTAAAGAATTTACCTCATTATTTAGATATCAAAATCAAAACAAATAAATAAACCACAGACTCAAGTTTTCCTAACTTCAAAACACAAATGCTTTCCTCTATATCACAATGATGTCTAACTTGAAAAGGAATAAACTTCAGACATTTTATGTATACAAGCTAGCCTGGTGAGGTGATTCAGTCCTGTAATGCTAGCTACTTAAGAAGCTGAGATCAAGAGGATCACAGCTCTAGGCTAACCCAGGCTGAAAAGATCACAAGATCATCTCAGTAGGAAAAAAACTGGTGTAGTGGTGTATCTGTCATCAGGTAAGGAAATGGTAATTAGAGGAATCAAGATATGCACTAGCCCAGACAAAAAGCAAGAACCTATTTAAAAATCAGCAGAGCAAATAAGGCAGGAGATTCAAGAGCTTGAATTCAATGCACAGTACTGCCAAAAAGATGAAATAAATAGGAAGGAAGGAAGGAAGGAAGGAAGGAAAGAAGGGAGGGAGGATGGAAAGAAGGGAGGGAGGATGGAGGAAGGAAGGAGGGAGGAAGGGAGGAAGTTGTACAACTTTTAAATATATTTATTACTAAATATATTTATCACTAAAGCCTACTAAAGTTCAGAATGACCTAGGAAAAGGAGAAAAGTAAGTATATCTTGAGTTTATCTAAATATAATTTTTTAAATTAAGACTGTTGTATCTTTTGATTAAATATCTACTCTCTGCATTATGGCATATTTTAGCAGGTTTGCTTTTCGCTCACCTGACACAGATGTAGCTCTTAAAGAAGCATAGCTCTGAAGTAGACATTTAAGGTCAAATTAATTCTTTTGCCTCCAGAGGGATTAGGTCAAAATAATTCTCCAAGAGATAATCCCGCCTTATTCTACTTGTAAATATTCAAAGAAGAATATCCTATGATTTTAGTTTTTAAAAATCCAAATATTAGTGATATGTTTAAAATGTGCTAGTATGCAAGGACCTTTGAGACATTTGTAAAAATAAAAACACATTAATCAAAGAAAAATGAGGAGAAAAAGTGAGCTAAAAAGATGAATTGACTTTTCATGATGAAGTAGAGTATTGTGCATTAAGACCTGAAATTCAGGACTTGGGAAAGTTATTTATTGGATATTAATCTTCCCTTTCTATTGGCAAGGCACAACTTTATTTAGATATGTCTACTACACCCCAAGTTTTAAAATATGGGGTCTAAAATACAGCTCTGCTGCACATTTCATCCTGCCATTCTACTTCATTCGTCTTATCACGAAAACTAGATTTTTTACAGTATTGTCAAAGATGATGGAGCTTAGAGAGAGTAAAAATATAAAAGAGTGAAGATAGGTGGTGCGTAGGCTGGGACAGACTCCGATGAAGCAAGCAGTCAGCGGCCTAATTCCCCCATCTGAGCCTATCCTAGAACCACAGGGCTGCCTGCAAAGAAATGGAGAAATGCACGGGAGATTTCCTAGCACCTACCATTCTCCACTGGGACTCTGAGTTTGAGAAGGAAGGAGGATACGTTCTCTAGATTTGGCAAGAAGAAGACAGTCTCTTTTCTTGGCATGAGCAATCCATACAGTGGATTGATTTTTGACTTCCATAGTGGATGAACACATATCTGCATAATGTTGAAGTAGGACCTCCAACTGTTTGAAGTTGCAGGGGTCAAACAAAATCGCAAGTGTGTTCTTTCCATTCTTCATTTTCAGATACATGCTTATTAGGATGGATGGTCTATCTCTTTGCAGTCTCCGAATGCAGTGCAAAAACATGAGAAAATGTGAGAAAAACCATTTGACAAAGTCAGCTATAAATTCTACCGCTGAGAGGTGTTGATCTTAGAAATGAATGTTTTGGTACTGTTATAGTTCCATTCTTAGAGATCTACTACACCTTGAGAGTATTATCCTTCAAGACTAAAAGGGACAAATAATCTTCATCTCTGGGATATGTAGCAAAAGCACACTTACCAGATTGCAAAAAACAACAACAACAACAAAAAAAATGAAATGTTTGTGATGGAAAAGCAAAAGAATTCTTGTCCCTGGTAATTCCAGCCCTTCCAGCTAAAGTTATAGTTAAAGACCAAAGAAAAGCAAAGTGATGTTTGTTGGGAGAATAATTTGTTAGAGGCACAATCTGCACTCTTGTTTGCTTTCTATGTGTCCATGCTCTTCTGTAAGTGTATCTTCAAATGAGTGAGGAAGACTGGGACTCTGCTGTAATTCCCCCAATGCTGCTTCTTCTACCAATTTTGTTGATGATATAACATGGCCACAACCATCATGGTAGGAAAAAAAATTCCCTATTTGACTGAATGAAGAGGAGCTCATATTTCTAAATTGCCAACTAGACGTAAACATTGTGAATGTCTTGGAGAAGACAAATGGAGAGAGATAGGATGGACAGATACAATCATAAGATTCAAATACATATGTGGAAATGGAACCAGGTAACTTGAGATACTGAGTGAGGATAGAGGAGATGCGGGAGAATAACGAAAGGACTGATATTGATCAAGATGCATTGCCCTCATAAATGGACATTCAATTGAAACCCCTTTGTAAAACTTCTTCAAGATAATATTTTTAAATGAACATCTTACAAGCACAAATGCAGGAAGATGAATAATGAGTATTATTTCCTAGGCTCTACAGTTAAAGAAAATATAATGTCCGGTGTTGGTGTTCATCATTTTTTGTTTCAAAATACCATTTGTGTCCCTTAAATTGTAAACTTCACCTTTTCAACTTTGAACTCACTGATTCCTAAATAGAAACTTCCTTTAACAGGGGACAGCTCCTGAACCCTTATTTAAAAAAACAAAACCAGGCTGGTCTCCTGTAGCTCATGCTCATAATCCTGCCTAATCAAGAAGCTGAGATCTAAGGACTGAGGTTTGAAGCTAGCCCAGGCAGAAAAGTCCCAGTGGGACTCTTATCTCCAATTAGTCATCCAAAAACCAGGAGTGGCATTGTGTCTCAGTGGGAGAGCTCTAGCCTTGAACACAAAAAGAAGCTCAAGGACAACACCCAGGCCCTGAGTTCAAGCCCCACAACTGACAAAAAATAAAAATAAATAAAATAAAATAAAAACCCTTACAGGTTTACAATGTAGAAACCATTCAAAGCCTGATCATCTTGAAGGACAACGTATGTATTGTATTCTTGTATTTGTGTATACAAGGGTCAGGCTTTGGAAAGATTTACCAGTGAAATGCTGATTTTGCTCAAGGAGTCTCTCTCTCTCTCTCTCTCTCTCTCTCTCTCTCTCTCTCACACACACACACACACACACACACACACACACATCACACATCACACATCACACATCACACATCACACATCACACATCACACATACTTATCTATCTCCCTCAAAATCTCTTTCTGGTTCTGCAAGTATTTCTGCAATACAGAAGCCTAGGAAAGCCCCTTTAACGTACAAATGTTTCTTCCCTAGAGGGCTTGCACATTAGCCCACGACTGAGTTTTAACTCAGATTAGTTGATCAGATTAACACAGCAGAACTTTCAGGGAAAATTAACACAGAATAGGTAAACTGAAAAGGGCAGAGGTCTGAACACTCTCCTCTGTGGACCGGAGAGAGGCAACCAAAGGAGTTCTTCTACTCAGTAAAGTGTAGAAACTCAAGTCAAGCAAAGGATGGAATGATTGCCTTTCACCTATTCCCAAACTCCCTTTGGCACCCAAGAGTGTGTGTGTGTTTGTATATATATAGATATATTTCATATATCTATATATATATCATATATCATATATCACATATATATATGATATATATATCATATATATATATATATATATATATCTCACACAACAGAGGTATAGCCCAAAACCCTGATGGGTGGCAAATACAACTGAGAGTTGGACTCTGACCTTAATGCTTTTAAAAATATTCGGTGGTTTTCAATGTCCTCATCCATAAAGTGGAAGTGATAAAGGTGTTTTTTTGTGTTTCTTTCCCCAAAGAAAATGGAGAGAAATAACCGAACTTTTGTGCAGCAGTTGGAATTGTGCATGAGAAATAGAGTCACAAAAAAGTACAGCATGAAAAAATATAAAGTAGTTTTAAAAGAAAATTAAATACTCTGCTGTTTGGGAGTTGGCAGTATAGCTCAAATGGAAGAGCTCCTGTCTCCAAATCATAATGTCCTGAGTTCAAACCCCAGTATCTGCTGCCCCAACACATAAAGTGGTATTAACATCAAGAATCAATGACCCATGACATGATCTTGTATTTAAAGAATCCCATAGACTCCACTCCCAAATTACTCAAGCTGATTCAAAACTTTGACAAAGTAGCAGGTTATAAAATTAACCCCAAAAATCAATGGCTTTTCTGTATGCCAACAATGAGAAAAGTGTGGCTGAAATTAGGAAAGCAACTCCATTTGTAATAGCCCTACAAAAAATAAAATACCTAGGAATTAACTTAACTAAAGAAGTGAAGGACCTCTATGATGAAAACTTTAAAATCTTAAAAAAGGAAATCAACACAGAACTTAAAAAATGGCAAAACCTCCCATGCTCCTGGATTGGAAAGATTAACATCGTGAAAATGGCAATACTTCCCAAGGCTATCTACAAATTCAACGCAATACCTATCAAAATTCCAACCTCATTCTTCAAGGAAATAGAAGAGGCAATCCAAAAATTCATATGGAACAATAAAAGACCCCGAATAGCAAAAACGCTCCTCAATGGAAAGAACACTGCTGGAGGAATATCAATACCAAACTTCAAACTCTACTATAAAGCCATAGTAATCAAAACAGCTTGGTATTGGCATAAGAACAGACCTCAGGACCAATGGAATAGAATTGAAAACCCAGAAATGAACCTACAGACCTATAGCCATCTAATCATCAATAAGGGAGCTAAAACAATAGAATGGAAGAAAGACAACCTCTTCAGTAAATGGTGCTGGCAAAATTGGTTAACTACATGTAGAAAATTAAAGCTAGATCCTTATATATCACCCTGCACCAGAATCAACTCCAAATGGATCAAAGACCTTGAACTCAAAGCAGACACTCTGAAAACATTACAGGATGGAATAGGAGAAACCCTAGGTCTCCTTGGCTCAGGCCGAAATTTTCTGAATAGAGACCCAGAAACACAACAAATCAAAGAAAGGTTGGACAAATGGGATTGCATAAAGTTACAGAGCTTCTGCAGGGCAAAGGACATAGCTAGCAAGATCAATAGAAAGCCCACGGATTGGGAGAAGATCTTTACTAGCCATACAACGGACAAGGGTCTCATATCTCAAATATACTTGGAACTCAAAAAATTAAACCCCCCAACAACAAATCCTCAAAGAAACAACTGCCCAATAAATAAGTGGGCTAAAGACTTAAAGAGAAACTTCTCTGAAGAAGAAAGAAGGATGGCCAATAGACACATGAAGAAATGTTCAACATCCCTAGCCATAAAAGAAATGCAAATCAAAACAACATTGAGATATCACCTCACTCCAGTTAGAACGGAAAAATCAAGAACTCTAACAACAACAGATGCTGGAGGGGATGTGGACAGAAAGGAACCTTACTTCATTGTTGGTGGGAATGTAAACTTGTTCAACCACTTTGGAAAGCAGTATGGAGGTTCCTCAAAAGACTTCACATAGAACTCCCCTATGACCCAGCAATCCCACTTGTGGGCATTTACCCAAATGTTTACAAACAAGACCACACTAAAGCTACCAGCACAACTATGTTTATTGCAGCATTATTTACCATAGCTAAGATATGGAACCAACCCAGATGCCCTTCAGTAGATGAATAGATCAAGAAAATGTGGTATATATACACAATGGAATTCTATGCCTCCATCAGAAAGAATGACATTGCCCCATTTGTTAGGAAATGGAAAGACTTGGAAAAAATTATATTAAGTGAAGTAAGCCAGGCCCAAAGAAACATAGGTCCCATGGTTTCCCTTATTTGTAATATCTAGTAGATGTATGAGTCAAGTGGAAAAGGTCGGATAATGTGATGTCAGGAAAATGAACCCTTAGATATGTAATTTTAATGTTTTTTTCTTTCATGCATGTGTTTCTAACGCATTTATAAGATTATCTCTTTGTTGCTTTGTATGTCCCTCCCCCACAGTATAACCCCTGCTTGTACTATATTTGATGTCAGTATAACTTGTGGAGGAAATGGGGAAAAACCAGTTGTTTAAGGATACAGGTGGACCTGTTGCAACAATGAGAAGTACAAGTTGTCATGTCCAAAACGAGCTTTACAACGTCGGTGCGGAGGAGGGGGGGGCGAAGAGGGGGAAGGAGAAGGATTGGGATTGGGATTGGGGGGGAGGGGGGAGGCTGGGAAGGGATGTGAAGGGTAAACAAAGGAGGAGGCTGCAATGCTTGGTAAGAAATGTATGCATTATCCTGCCCATGTAATTGTAACTCCTCTGTACAGTATGTTCACAAATAAAATAAAATAAAATTTAAAAAAAAAAAGAATCAATGACCCATTTTATAACACACACACACATACACACACACACACATTTGAAAGAATAACAACCAGTCAACAAATGTCAAGGCTTTCAGTGGTAAAAAAAAAATTTATGGCTGATTTTTTTCAAATGTTTTCCCTTTATACATTTTCTCATTTCCCTATAATATATATTATAAGCTTGACCAAAACAATTTTTAAAAAAAATAAAAAAAACTAATTCAGCCAGGTGCCAGTGGCCCATGCCTATAATCCTAGCTGCTTAGGAGACTGAGATCTGAGGATCACAGTTCACCTCTAACCTGGGCAGGAAGTCCCTGAAACTCTTATCTCCAATCAACCACCAGGAAACCAGAAGAAGGGCTATGTTTCAAAGTGTTTAGAGCACTAGCTTTCAGGGAAAAAGCTCAGGTATAGCACCTAGGCCCTGCATTCAAGCCATGGCCATGGACTAACCAAAAACAACAACAACAACAAAAAAGCTAATACTGATTCATGCTTTATATAAATAGATGATGATTTGAACTTTACAATTACAAAAAAAAGGAAACTATGTCCATCGATAGGAATGAGTTCCATAAACAGTGGTGCATAATGAAATTATAAGCCTAAAAATTGGTATTGTACCAGGTGCCCGAGGCTTATGCCTGTATATGTTTTGAAAAATCTTTATTGGCAGAAAGTATGATGTGGCATATCAGTTTAAGTACTGAGTAAAATT
This sequence comes from Dipodomys merriami, assembly GCF_024711535.1. NCBI lineage: Eukaryota > Metazoa > Chordata > Mammalia > Rodentia > Heteromyidae > Dipodomys > Dipodomys merriami. Next base: position 1,118,632 of record NW_027205603.1, on the reverse strand, counting down.
TAATTTCTTGTTTACTGAAAATAAGTATATACTTATGTAACTAAAATAAGACATCCTATTTATTCTAAAAAATGTTAAGCATAGTTACTGATACATAGTAAAGGTAATGTTTGTTGATGGTTTGTGATATTTAATCTCTTCTATGTATTTTTATAAAAATACGTAGTTCTTCAATGCCAACTATCTGCAACTTTTATAATGGAAGGAAATTTTAAATACTACAGAAATAAATAGACTAGACATAGTAATTTAGTCAAGAAATAAGTCAACATTCTCACAAGGAATTAAATAAATAAATCACAAAACATTGCTAATCTCAGTATTCTTTCTCTGCCCACCAAAACTCTACCTAGAAGAACTAAGAAATTAAGATTTTTATTTATTTTTTTATCAGTCATGGGGCCTGAACTCTGGGCCTGGGCGCTGTCCCTCAGCTCTTCAGCTCAAGGCTAGTGCTCTACCACTTGAGCCACAGCACCACTTCTGGCTTTTTTTGCTTATGTCTTGCTGAGGAATCGAACCCAGGGCCTCATGCATGCAAGGCAAGCACTCTATCACTGAGCCACCTTCCCAGCTCAAAGTTAAGATTCTTACAGGAGCTAAGAACACTTCCAGAAGAAACCTCCTGATGCTAGACAAGAGGTTAGAACTGAGGCATTCGTACAAACACAAAATCACACATTCCTGTCCATAGTCAATGTGGAGGAAGAGCTAGCACAACTCCTTTTCCAGTTCCATCGGCACATGCCCAAACATACTTATGGAAGCCAGCACTACCACACATGAACGGTTCTACCTACTCCAACAACTTCTGTAGAAGTTAAGGAATAGAAAGAGAAGTCAATATGTGTGGCCCAACTTCATTGTAAGGAAGTTTAAGACTGGCAAACAGAGCATGTAGCAACTCATTTGTGAATAAAATCCAGCAAAGCCAGTCATGGGTGGCCACTGAGTGGGCCCACAGAAGGTAGGGACAAGACCAATCTAACATCATCGTTGCATCCTTTTCAGCCTCTGTCCCCACATAACCAATATGAATATGGTAAAGCCTTAGGATGAGAACCTGTCGACTTCCCAGTGGAGTAGCATTTGTTAAGTCATGCAATAATCATATCAGCACTGTGCCACACTTTGCTGGTGATGGCATTCTAAACATCTAAGATGGAAAGAGGTTGTTATGGTTGGCATCTTCACCGTCTCTTAAGGGCCCATGTGTTACAAGGTCGTTCCCCTGGGTGCTGCTTAGATAGCTAGTGGAAAGATATAGTGGAGCTCTCATCTCTTCCTGTCTCTCATTTGCCTCCCCAGCCCAAGAGAGAGTGGCTTGGCTTGGCTGAGCCATGCATGCCCTCCTGAGTGCCTCCCACCACAGACCCATGAAACCTGTAAAACTATGAGCCAAATAAACCTCTTGTCTTTGTAAGTTGATCATCTCTGGTCTGTGTTACAGTAACAGAAAGCTGACTAATACAGGGACCTAATTAACTTTAAACCAGATAGTGCATTTGCTAATTCAAATATGCCTATAGTCCTGGTGTCTTTTGTTTCTTCCACATAGGAGGTCGTGTATATGTGTGTGTGTGTGTGTGTGTGTGTGTGTGTGTGTGTGTGTGTGTCTCCCTTAGTCTTCCAAGTGCAAAGGAAGAGGAAGTCGTAAAGCATAATGAGAGGGATTACAGGAACCAAAGATAGATCTTTTCTTCCTGGGTCACATTCATGAGTTTTCCAACTTCCCTGAGGCTCTGTTGCTTCTATAAAACAGGAGATATAAGCAGTACCTGTGAAGGCTGTTAGAAGATTTACACAAGGACTGGACAGCACCCGACGCAAGAGTTTTGGTGCACAGTATGTGATTCTTGGTGAAGATGAAAATGTTAAGCTATGGAAAAATACAAACATTTTTCTCAGAGTCCAACAACCCATGCTATTGCGATGGTTATGCTAAGATTTTTCCCTATTCTACTAGGCCTTGAGAATCAAAAGGGACAAAGCATCTCTACACATGGAGGCCTCTGGCCTCGGGAGCAAATCTGTCCTCCTTCCCCAAGGCCGGCCGGCAGTCACCCTTGCCTGTTCTTAAACTTGGAATAGGCATGGAGCCTCCCTTCAAAAACTACCTTCTAGAAAAATGTCAGTCAAATAACAAATGGCCCCATCTTTGAAAGTAGCAGTTGCCCTGGACAACAAAAGTTTCTAGTATAAGAAGTACTTCCACTTCTAGTATTTCAATGACTTCAGGAAACATGGTTTTAGAAGTAGTATTATTGGAGGGGGGGGAAAGAGGGAGAAAAATGAGGGAGTGGTAACAAGTTAGACAAGAAATGTAATCACTTCCTTACTTATGTATAACCCCTCCGTACATCACCTTGACAATAAAATTAAAATTTTAAAAAGAGGTGAAAAAAGAAATGGTATTATTATTTTCTTAACAGTTTAAAGCATCATCTAATGAATCTAAGAACCCTAAGAATTATTGTGTTCAACTGTTCAATGAAGTCGATGGTCACAAAATCTCAAGTGTGTCTTGTCCCAGTGATGCAGGTTAAAATTGCACTCCTTTAACAGACTCCGTGTTTCTGGAACTTTCTCCAACACCTTAGGAGATTTCTATAGGCAGTCATTGTTTCCATTGACACTTTCCTATGCATGTGTCATATTGTAAACCTCCCTGTTTACCTTGCAAACCCAAATGGCCCTAACCGAACACACGGAGGCATTTCTCAAAGCAATAGAACTCCAGTGCTTTGCAAACTTCTATTTCATAGCACTGAGGGAGAAAGGGGGAAAGGAAGGAAAAGAAGAAGAGAAAAAAAAAGTCCGCCGAGTTCCTCTGCGGCCCCCTCCTGACATTTCCAGACTTATTAGCCAGTTTTCACACTGACTTCAATCAACCTCTTTAATCCTCCGAGGAAAGAGCATTTTTAATTCACCGATTGGCTGATAAGCTTGAAGCCAAAAAATGATTTACACGTAGATGAATTGTGCTTACAAGATGGAACTTGGAGCATTAGAAGCGGATCTGAATTTCCTATCTGTCATTTTATTTGCCACATTCATTTTTTCTCTGCCATTACCCTTGCTGATTGTGATCTTTCAGCGCTATTGGGCCCTTGCTTCCACAGTTTTTAATCTGCCTTTAATCCCATAGATTTTAAATATTCCCTGCACCGAGAGACTGGAGGCAATTAACTGCCCTTCTGATGCGCTCCTTATCAGTTGCCTCCTGTATCTCTCAGAAGCAGCCTCAAGACACTTCCAGGCTGACAAATACTAGCAGCATTTCAGATGAAGCACCGGCTGCAAATGGGAATGTGAAGTCCAGCTGTGCGTGCTGAGGCTGGGCAATCACAGGCATTTGCTAGAGGAGAAAGGAGCTGGGAGGTCGGGGACCAGGCACTGGGAGCCACAGCCCCCCATGCCCAAGCTCAGAAACAATTCCCTCATGAGGCAAATTTGCATCTAAAAAAGGGGGGGGGGAATCCTCTAATCTATTTAATCTGATTGTTCTTTTCAATGTCCAGTGCTGGGCCTTTGAATGAATGAGGGATTCAGAAGGAATGGTCACCAGGAAATACCAGGTAAACCAAGCTAGGTGACTCTGCCTCTCAGTCTCTCTTTGAGTCTTGGTTAATGTCATGTGCATGTCAAACAAAAAACAAAAATTAAAAAAAAAAAAACTCACTCAGAGGCAAATCTGCCCACTGGAGCTACTGGCCACTTGTAGATAAATTTTCAACTCGTTTTAATGGATGTACATTTACACTTTTGATACATCATGGATTCTGGGTACTCACGGTGGCCTCTCAAATGAAGGTGACATCACTTGGTGTGCATGAGAATAAAAGAACTGTTACTCACTAAATTGTATTTGTTCACTCACTGCTATATGCATATATTTACATTACCATCTGCCTATTGAGAACCAATCCAGGGCCCTCATAGCAGAGATGATGCAGCCAGGGGGGCTGACCTTTGACCTTCCATGATGCTGTCATGGGATTCTGTTGTGAATTCCTGGTTAAAAGCTTGAGTCTATCAGTTTTAGTGCTGTTTTTTGGTTTTGGGGTTTTGTTTTGTTTTTTATCGTATGTGGGGCTTGAACTCTGGGCCTGGGCACTGTCCCTGAGCTCTTCAGCTCAAGGCAAGCACTCTACCATGTGAGCCACAGCACCACTTCCAGTTTTCTGGTGGTTTATTGAAGAGTCTCACGGACTTTCCTGCCCAGCTGGCTTTGAACTGTGATCGTCAGATCTCAGACTCCTGAGTAGCTAGGATTACATGCGTGAGCCACTGGCACATGGCTTTCCTGCTTTTTAAATTATCTTTAAATAGTTGCACAAAAGGGTTTCAGTTCAACCTGTCAATCCATGAACCCAAGGCATCTTCATCAATATTACTCCTGCCCCTGCATCAATCACAGCCCCACCCTTTTCTTCTAAGTTACCTAGCTCCATCTTCACATCTGTATGAGCCTATCCGTGTTCTTGAGTTCGATATTAAAATGAAAAACCTCTACGTTCAAAAGACAGAAAGATTTCACCATCCATTCTGCCAGCAACATACCCCAGAACTCTGAGCAACCAGTCCTCTCCTCTGGTCTCTTAAGACAACAAAATATGTGATAGCAATGTGGCTTTCACAGGACCACACAATCAGAGCTTTTTACCAAAGGTGCACACTGCTTTTGTATTGGTTTATTGTGTGCATAGAGTAATCCATTTCTAATCAATTCTTCTTACAAGAACTAGATCAGAATGCCATTAGTTCACAAAAAGTTGAGTGCCTTAATAAGTATTTGAAAGGGGAGGAGTGGGGTCAAGGGGAAAGGAGTAGATAAATGAAGAAGAGAAAGGAGGAGAGAGCCCAGTCGAGAATTCAAGATTTATCTTACAGAATTAAGAAGAGTGAGGGAAGAGGTTGGATGGGGTGGGTGAGAAGATGGAAGGAAGGACATTGATCAAGATGCACTGAATTCATAAACTACTTTGTTAAATGGCAACTCCATTGTACAACTACTTAAAGATCAAATTCAACACTGAAAAGTGGAGTGCCTTGTGGGTCATTTCACCAGAAGTGTTTCTTTTGGTTTATACTGACATCTCCTCGTGGATGTGCCTTGATTTTTTTCCCATGAAGGAGTGAATGTAATTCTCTCTTGGTGGGGGAAAAATGATATAAGATTTTAACTTTACTCAATTTAAGAGTTGGTCCCCAAATCTAACAATATTTCCTCAAGGTGAAAAATAGATATTACCTACACAGGCCATTGCACATCCAGCAAGAATACTATATCTTTTGGAAGCTGCTCTATATTTTTTAAGTACAAAAATTATAGAGGGTGATGTCAAACAGGCAGGAAGGCCATGGTAGAGAAGATAAACAATGCATTAAGTGCATGTGGCTAATTGATTGGCTCCACTTTCTGTACTAAAAGAAAAATGCAAGCCCTTTCATTCAGCCTCTATGGAGAAACAAGAGCATGGTAAATGGACAGACTTTGCAATACAGCAACACTGTGCTGAGAGGTTGTTTATAAACAACACGCAGGAACATAAACAAGAGGGACATAAAACACACACACACACACACACACACACACACATACACACACACACACACACACACATAGACCAAGACTTGAGGAAGAGGCCAAAACTTCCTTATATAACAGGAGAGGCATCCGGTAGCAGCTCTTACTGTGTTGTTTTGCTGTGACTTGCAGCTTTGCTTAAGCATTTTAAAGATTCTTGCAGGTCTTTTTCAAGCTGCCAGCTCTAGCCTACGAATTATGGTAATGTGCCACTTCTGAGCCCTCGGCAGGATTTGCAACAGAGAAATCACATCAGCCTATGCTGATTAACAATTCCATTCCATCCAGAGATTTATATAAAAAAACTATCTTACATTTTGCTTTTTAATAAGAATGATCGCTATCTCAAATTGAGTCCCAGCAAATTTTAATAAAGGCCCAAGGTTGAGTGGCATTTTGCATGCTGATTTAGCTGTGATTGCTCGCTTTTGATGAGGCCTAGCCCGGCATGTATAGCTCTCCTCAGAGCAGGTTTAAAGACCAGGAGTAAGGAAAGGGATAAAAATAAAAACTTCCAACTAAAATTCGAGCTCCTTTCTTTCTATGATTGATTACTGAATAAATACCGGCAGCCTACGAGTGAAATTCCCTATAGCTAAACAGCTGTTTTTTTTAATAGCTTTTAATATACCAACCTGTCAAAGTACATTAACTTTGATGACTGCAATTATTATTTTTAAATGATGGTATCAATCTAGTTACCTATCTTCGGCCCTGCTATTTCTTCTTAAATCGAACGGAGAGCCACAAACCAAAGTAGCATTTTGGGTTTCTGATAAGCAAATAGTCAATAAACAAATATCTCTTGGGAAATGAATGCCCCTTTGTGGAAATCAAGGCAAATTAATTCTTCTGAACAACAAAGCTTGAGATAAACTAAGATTTCCAGTCTATGTCAATTATTGATGAATGATTTCAAGAAGGCAAAGAATATATAGGTATGGGTAAAAAAAAATAAATTAATGTCTATAAATTTAATGAGATGTGCTAATGATTGTTGTTAGAGAGCCGTTGTCTCTGCTGACATTGATCTCATTGTTACTAAAGCTGTGCGTGACAATTCCACCAACCATGACGGTGTCACCCCAGATCCATTGGTGAACGTCCAATTCAGGTTTGTATGCTTTATAAGAAACCGTTTGATTGACCAATATGAAGTGAAATTCAAATAAAGCTGAATAATTTTTTAATGTGATTTGACTGATTAGCTAAAGATCACCAAATTGCACCAACCAAGTAAGTTGGTGCTTAGAGAGATCCTGACCTATAAAACTGTTATACCTAAACTTCAGAACTAAATCCAAAAACACATTAAACCATTTCCAATAGCATGTTATCTGAAATTGAAACACTTCTCATGGACAGCTTACATGCGCGCGCGTGCTCGCACACACACACACACACACACACACACACACATGAACACACACACGCATGAACACACACACATTCCTTGCTTGCCTTTAACTACTTTTTTTTTTTTTGCCAGTCCTGGGGCTTGAACTCAGAGTCTAGGTACTGTCCCTGAGCTTCTTTTTGCTCAAAGCTAGTGCTCTACCACTTGAGCCATAGCACCACTTCCAGCTTTTTCTGTTTATGTGGTACCGAGGAATCAAACCCAAGGCTTCATGCATGCGAGGCAAACACTCTACCACTAAGCCATATCCCCAGCCCACTTTTACCTATTTTTTTAAGGAGAAAACAGACAATATATTGAAGCCATTAGCCACATAAATTATTATTATATTGTATAACTTATTATCATCAAAGAATTTTCTAGAAGTTCATCCCTTCATAGTTTGTTGTCATCTTTAACCATTTGGATTAGAAATATTATGCATAGTTTATCCTTTCTTTTAGAAAGCCCATATTTTTGTTTTTATGGCTTATAATGTACATTTAGGTAACACGCTAAATATTACAAATAATGATGAAATAAGTATGTTGTATTATATTTATTTTTAAATAAGTATGAAGTTAACATATACAATAAGTGGGGCAAATTGCCAAGTTCCAGGAATGTGGTAAGTCAGTTCTATAACAAGACCACACAATGGTAAGAACATGGTCAGGATAAGATTCCCAGGGGGTGATCTCAAAAGCTGAACCCCACAGAATCAGTAATAAAGATCCTGAGGTAAAGCAGGCACTGGTGGCTCACAACTACAATCCTAGCTACTAGGGGGCTGAGATCTGAGGATCATGGGTTCAAAGCCAGTCCCAGCAGATAAGCCCATTAGATTCTTATCTCTAGTAACCCACCAGAAAACCAGAAGTGACACTGGTTCAAAGTGGTAGAGGGCTATTCTTAAACAAAAAAGCTCAAGGAGAGGGTCTAGGCCCTGAGTGCAAGCCCCATGACTGAAAAAGGAAAAGGAAAAAAGATCCTGAGTCTAGAAGCAAGAACAATAGTAGATCCGAGCAGATGTCAGTAGAACTGACATGTCTATAAGCATCTACCTTGTTTCTGTCAGCTACTTTTCTACATGCTGGGGTATAGTTAGGAACAAGAACTATAGATCTGATTTCATGTTTTATTATATTTCATTAAAGGGTCCCCAAATTGTGTGAAAGAAAGAAAAGAAAGAAAGAAAGAAAGAAAGAAAGAAAGAAAGAAAGAAAGAAAGAAAGAAAGAAAGAAAGAAAGAAAGAAAGAAAGAGACAACAAATACTGTAAAATAAAATAAAAGCTACAAGAAAATTAACTAAGGACATAAGGACTACCTTAAACTGAATCCTGAGAAAAGAGGAAAGAGATTTTTTTTTTCAATCCTACAGAGCTTTGAAAACAATCAGAGAAGTTAAAATAATGGCCAGATTCCACATTAGAAATTCACCACAGCTGCTCCAAGAAGATTGATCTGGGAAAGACTAGGGCTGAACACAGAGGGTCTCAGTGGGCAACTGTCACCACAAAGAGGTCAGTAAGGAAAGTGACCTGCATTGTGATTTAACTCCTCCACTAAGGTTGGACTGGCCCATGGTGAGAACTGGACATTCACGCCTGAGAAAGTGTAATTAGGATCTTAGCATGAGAAACTT